>NC_092240.1:42347780-42485280 GCF_036320965.1 Panulirus ornatus
GGGAAGAGCAGTTTGGTTTCAGAAGTGGTAGAGGATGTGTGGATCAGGTGTTTGCTTTGAAGAATGTATGCGAAAAATACTTAGTAAAACAAATTGATTTGTATGTAGCATTTTTGGATCTGGAGAAAACATATGATAAAGTTGATAGAGATGCTCTGTGGAAGGTTTTATGAATATATGGTGTGGGAGGCAAGTTGTTAGAAGCAGTGAAAAGTTTTTATCGAGGATTTAAGGCATGTGTACGTGTAGGAAGAGAGGAAAGTGATTGGTTCTCAGTGAATGTAGGTTTGCGGCAGGGGTGTGTGATGTCTCCATGGTTGTTTGAGGTGAATGCAAGAGTTTTGTAAAAAGGGGCATGTATGCAGTCTGTTGTGGATGAGAGAGCTTGGGAACTGAGTCAGTTGTTGTTCGCTGATGATACAGCGCTGGTGGCTGATTCATGTAAGAAACTGCAGAAGCTGGTGACTGAGTTTGGTAAAGTGTGTGAAAGAAGAAAGTTAAGATTTAATGGGAATAAGAGCAAGGTTATTAGGTACAGTAGGGTTGAGGGTCAAGTCAATTGGGAGGTAAGTTTGAATGGAGGAAAACTGGAGGAAGTAAAGTCTTTTAGATATCTGGGAGTGGATCTGGCAGCGGATGGAACAATAGAAGCGGAAGTGAATCATAGGTTGGGGGAGGGGGCGAAAATTCTGGGAGCCTTAAAGAATGTGTGGAAGTCGAGAATATTATCTCGGAAAGCAAAAATGGGTATGTTTGAAGGAATAGTGGTTCCAACAATGTTGTATGGTTGCGAGTCGTGGGCTATGGATAGAGTTGTGCGCAGGAGAGTGGATGTGCTGGAAATGAGATGTTTAAGGACAATATGTGGTGTGACGTGGTTTGATCGAGTAAGTAATGTAATGGTAAGAGAGATGTGTGGAAATAAAAAGAGTGTGGTTGAGAGAGGAGAAGAGGGTGTTTTGAAATGGTTTGGTCACATGGAGAGAATGAGTGAGGAAAGATTGACCAAGAGGATATATATGCTAGAGGTGGAGGGAACGAGGAGAAGTGGGAGACCAAATTGGAGGTGGAAAGATGCAGTGAAAAAGATTTTGAGTGATCGGGGCCTGAACATGCAGGAGGGTGAAAGGCGTGCAAGGAATATAGTGAATTGGAACGATGTGGTATACCGGGGTCGACGTGCTGTCAATGGATTGATCCAGGGCATGTGAAGCGTGTGGGGTAAACCATGGAAAGTTGTGTGGGGCCTGGATGTGGAAAGGGAGCTGTGGTTTCGGTGCATTATTACATGACAGCTAGAGACTGAGTGTGAACGAATGGGGCCTTTGGTGTCTTTTTTTAGCGCTACCTCGCACACATGAGGGGGGAGGGGGTTGTTATTCCATGTGTGGCGAGGTGGCGATGGGAACAAATAAAGGCAGACAGGATGAATTATGTACATTTGTATATATGTATATGTCTGTGTGTGTGTATATATATATATGTGTACATTGAGATGTATAGGTATGCATATTTGCGTGTGTGGACGTGTATGTATATACATGTGTATGTCGGCGGGTTGGGCCATTCTTTCGTCTGTTTCCTTGCGCTACCTCGCTAACGCGGGAGGCAGCGACAAAGCAAAATAAATAAAAAAATAAAAATATATATATATATATATATATATATATATATATATATATATATATATATATATATTATATATATATATATATATATATATATATATATATTCGCTGGCCTCCTCAGTCATACCCTCATCGAAAATGGCCTCTTTGAAGGTTTGGGAGTGGAAAACCTTCCAACTGCTGCAACTATTAACGCAAACTACGTTGCAGTAATGGTGTAGTGCAGCTGGATGTTAACAGTCACCAGTGTCACACACACACACACCCACCGAAGCAGTACAGAAAGCTTAAGCGTCGCGTCATGAGAAGAACCATCATAATGGAGTTTCACGGACTGTGATCCTTGCTGTAGTTACAAGAATGTTCTTCCGCCCACCAGTGATGCTACTACGTTTGTGTATCAAGAACCATTGCAACACAAACTTCGCCAGGTGGTAGAGTGTCCCGCAGTGTATCGAGACAGACTTCCCCAGAACTTTTTTAAAGGGGAAGTAAATGTTTATAGTTGTGTTACTGGAGTGATAGTTTTGATACATGGCGCTTTGACAAGAAAATAGTGAAATTGGAAAAAATGTAACTTAGACATTGAAGCTTATTGATACAGTGGTTAAACTGATGAGAACTACTATTGACGTTTGTGTAAATAAATTATACATTTCCCTTTCCATAGTCAGAGGTTGAACCATTATGTGACATTCATTTTTTCATTTCATTTCAAGCTAGAAGTTTCAGTTATCTAAATCATTTCTTACATTTTTCATATGTATATATATGTATATGTGTGTGTGTGTGTGTGTGTATATGTGCTTATGTATGTGTATGTGTGTATATATGTATATGTATATATATATATATATATATATATATATATATATATATATATATATATATATATATATATATATATATATATATATATATATATATATATATATATATATATATATTATCCCTGGGGATAGGGGTGAAAGAATACTTCCCACGCATTCCTCGCGTGTCGTAGAAGGCGACTAGAGGGGACGGGAGCGGGGGGCCAGAAATCCTCCCCTCCTTGTATTTTTTTCTTAACTTTCTAAAATGGGAAACAGAAGAAGGAGTCAGGCGGGGAGTGCTCATCCTCCTCGAAGGCTCAGACTAGGGTGTCTAAATGTGTGTGGATGTAACCAAGATGTGAAAAAAGGAGAGATAGGTAGTATGTTTGAGGAAAGGAACTTGGAAGTTTTGGCTCTGAGTGAAACGAAGCTCAAGGGTAAAGGGGAAGAGTGGTTTGAGAATGTCCTGGGAGTAAAGTCAGGGGTTAGTGAGAAGACAAGAGCAAGGGAAGGAGTAGCTGTACTCCTGAAACAGGAGTTGTGGGAGTATGTGATAGAATGTAAGAAAGTACATTCTCGATTAATATGGGTAAGACTGAAAGTTGATGGAGAGAGATGGGTGGTTATTGGTGCATATGCACCTGGGCATGAGAAGAAAGATCATGAGAGGCAAGTGTTTTGGGAGCAGCTGAATGAGTGTGTTAGTGGTTTTGATGCACGAAACCGGGTTATAGTGATGGATGATTTGAATGCAAAGGTGTGTAATGTGGCAGTTGGGGGAATGATTGGTATACATGGGGTGTTCAGTGTTGTAAATGGAAATGGTGATGAGCTTGTAGATTTATGTGCTGAAAAAGGACTGGTGATTGGGAATACCTGGTTTAAAAAGCGAGATATACATAAGTATACGTATGTAAGTAGGAGAGATGGCCAGAGAGCGTTATTGGATTACGTGTTAATTGACAGGCGCGCGAAAGAGAGACTTTTGGATGTTAATGTGCTGAGAGGTGCAACTGGAGGGATGTCTGATCATTATCTTGTGGAGGCTAAGGTGAAGATTTGTATGGGTTTTCAGAAAAGAAGAGTGAATGTTGGGGTGAAGAGGGTGGTGAGAGTAAGTGAGCTTGGGAAGGAGACTTGTGTGAGGAAGTACCAGGAGAGACTGAGTACAGAATGGAAAAAGGTGAGAACAATGGAAGTAAGGGGAGTGGGGGAGGAATGGGATGTATTTAGGGAATCAGTGATGGATTGCGCAAAAGATGCTTGTGGCATGAGAAGAGTGGGAGGTGGGTTGATTAGAAAGGGTAGTGAGTGGTGGGATGAAGAAGTAAGATTATTAGGGAAAGAGAAGAGAGAGTCATTTCAACGATTTTTGCAGGGAAAAAATGCAATTGAGTGGGAGATGTATAAAAGAAAGCGACAGGAGGTCAAGAGAAAGGTGCAAGAGGTGAAAAAGAGGGCAAATGAGAGTTGGGGTGAGAGAGTATCATTAAATTTTAGGGAGAATAAAAAGATGTTCTCGAAGGAGGTAAATAAAGTGCATAAGACAAGGGAGCAAATGGGAACTTCAGTGAAGGGCGCAAATGGGGAGGTGATAACAAGTAGTGGTGATGTGAGAAGGAGATGGAGTGAGTATTTTGATGGTTTCTTGAATGTGTTTGATGATAGAGTGGCAGATATAGGGTGTTCTGGTCAGGGTGGTGTGCAAAGTGAGAGGGTTAGGGAAAATGATTTGGTAAACAGAGAAGAGGTAGTAAAAGCTTTGCGGAAGATGAAAGCCGGCAAGGCAGCAGGTTTGGATGGTATTGCAGTGGAATTTATTAAAAAGGGGGTGACTGTATCATTGACTGATTGGTAGGGTTATTTAATGTATGTATGACTCATGGTGAGGTGCCTGAGGATTGGCGGAATGCGTGCATAGTGCCATTTTACAAAGGCAAAGGGGATAAGAGTGAGTGCTCAAATTACAGAGGTATAAGTTTGTTGAGTATTCCTGGTAAAATATATGGGAGGGTATTGATTGAGAGGGTGAAGACATGTACAGAGCATCAGATTGGGGAAGAGCAGTGCGGTTTCAGAAGTGGTAGAGGATGTGTGGATGTGTGAATGTATGTGAGAAATACTTAGAAAAGCAAATGGATATGTATGTAGCATTTATGGATCTGGAAAAGGCATATGATAGAGTTGATAGAGATGCTCTGTGGAAGGTATTAAGAATATATGGTGTGGGAGGCAAGTTGTTAGAAGCAGTGAAAAGTTTTTATCGAGGATGTAAGGCATGTGTACGTGTAGGAAGAGAGGAAAGTGATTGGTTCTCAGTGAATGTAGGTTTGCGGCAGGGGTGTGTGATGTCTCCATGGTTGTTTAATTTGTTTATGGATGGGGTTGTTAGGGAGGTGAAAGCAAGAGTTTTGGAAAGAGGGGCAAGTATGAAGTCTGTTGGGGATGAGAGAGCTTGGGAAGTGAGTCAGTTGTTGTTCGCTGATGATACAGCGCTGGTGGCTGATTCATGTGAGAAACTGCAGAAGCTGGTGGCGGAGTTTGGTAAAGTGTGTGAAAGAAGAAAGTTAAGAGTAAATATGAATAAGAGCAAGGTTATTAGGTACAGTAGGGTTGAGGGTCAAGTCAATTGGGAGGTAAGTTTGAATGGAGAAAAACTGGAGGAAGTAAAGTGTTTTAGATATCTGGGAGTGGATCTGGCAGCGGATGGAACCATGGAAGCGGAATCGGATCATAGGGTGGGAGAGGGGGCGAAAATTCTGGGAGCCTTGAAGAATGTGTGGAAGTCGAGAACATTATCTCGGAAAGCAAAAATGGGTATGTTTGAAGGAATAGTGGTTCCAACAATGTTGTATGGTTGCGAGGCGTGGGCTATGGATAGAGTTGTGCGCAGGAGGATGGATGTGCTGGAAATGAGATTTTTGAGGACAATGTGTGTGGTGAGGTGGTTTGATCGAGTAAGTAACGTAAGGGTAAGAGAGAGGTGTGGAAATAAAAAAAGCGTGGTTGAGTGAGCAGAAGAGGGTGTTTTGAAATGGTTTGGGCACATGGAGAGATTGAGTGAGGAAAGATTGACCAAGAGGATATATGTGTCGGAGGTGGAGGGAACGAGAAGTGGGAGACCAAATTAGAGGTGGCAAGATATATACATATACATATATATATATATATATATATATATATATATATATATATATATATATATATATATATATATATATATATATATATATATATATATATATATATATATATATATATATTTTTTTTTTTTTTTTTTTTTGCTTTGTCGCTGTCTCCCGAGTTTGCGAGGTAGCGCAAGGAAGCAGACAAAAGAAATGGCCCAACCCACCCCCATACACATGTATATACATACGTCCACACACGCAAATATACATACCTACACAGCTTTCCATGGTTTACCCCAGACGCTTCACATGCCCCGATTCAATCCACTGACAGCACGTCAACCCCGGTATACCACATCGCTCCAATTCACTCTATTCCTTGCCCTCCTTTCACCCTCCTGCATGTTCAGGACCCGATCACACAAAATCTTTTTCACTCCATCTTTCCACCTCCAATTTGGTCACCCTCTTCTCCTCGTTCCCTCCACCTCCGACACATATATCCTCTTGGTCAATCTTTCCTCACTCATTCTCTCCATGTGCCCAAACCATTTCAAAACACCCTCTTCTGCTCTCTTAACCACGCTCTTTTCATTTCCACACATCTCTCTTACCCTTACGTTACTTACTCGATCAAACCACCTCACACCACACATTGTCCTAAAACATCTCATTTCCAGCACATCCATCCTCCTGCACACAACTCTATCCATAGCCCACGCCTCGCAACCATACAACATTGTTGGAACCACTATTCCTTCAAACATACCCATTTTTGCTTTCCGAGATAATGTTCTCGACTTCCACACATTCTTCAAGGCTCCCAGAATTTTCGCCCCCTCCCCCACCTTATGATCCACTTCCGCTTCCATGGTTCCATCCGCTCCCAGATCCACTCCCAGATATCTAAAACACTTCACTTCCTCCAGTTTTTCTCCATTCAAACTCACCTCCAAATTGACTTGACCCTCAACCCTACTGTACCTAATAACCTTGCTCTTATTCACATTTACTCTTAACTTTCTTCTTTCACACACTTTACCAAACTCAGTCACCAGCTTCTGCAGTTTCTCACATGAATCAGCCACCAGCGCTGTATCATCAGCGAACAACAACTGACTCACTTACCAAGCTCTCTCATCCCCAACAGACTTCATACTTGCCCCTCTTTCCAAAACTCTTGCATTTACCTACCTAACAACCCAATCCATAAACAAATTAAACAACCATGGAGACATCACACACCCCTGCCGCAAACCTACATTCACTGAGAACCAATCACTTTCCTCTCTTCCTACACGTACACATGCCTTACATCCTCGATAAAAACTTTTCACTGCTTCTAACAACTTTCCTCCCACACCATATATTCTTAATACCTTAATATATATATATATATATATATATATATATATATATACATATATATATATATATATATATATATATATATATATATATATATATATATATATATATATATATATATATATTTATACACATATATTGGAGGTGCAAAGATGGAGTGAAAAATATTTTGAGCGATCGGGGCCAAACATGCAGGAGGGCGACAGGCGGGCAAGGAATAGAGTGTACTGAATCGATGTGGTATACCGGGGTCGACGCGCCGTCAATGGACTGAATCAGGGCACGCGAAGCGCCCGGGGCAAACCATGGAAAGCTCTGCGGGGCCTGTGATGTGAGAAGGAGATGGAGTGAGTATTTTGAAGGTTTGTTGAATGTGTTTGATGATAGAGTGGCAGATATAGGGTGTTTTGGTCGAGGTGGTGTGCAAAGTGAGAGGGTTAGGGAAAATGATTTGGTAAACAGAGAAGAGGTAGTAAAAGCTTTGCGGAAGATGAAAGCCGGCAAGGCAGCAGGTTTGGATGGTATTGCAGTGGAATTTATTAAAAAGGGGGTGACTGTATTGTTGACTGGTTGGTAAGGTTATTTAATGTATGTATGATTCACGGTGAGGTGCCTGATGATTGGCGGAATGCGTGCATAGTGCCATTGTACAAAGGCAAAGGGGATAAGAGTGAGTGCTCAAATTACAGAGGTATAAGTTTGTTGAGTATTCCTGGTAAATTATATGGGAGGGTATTGATTGAGAGGGTGAAGGCATGTACAGAGCATCAGATTGGGGAAGAGCAGTGTGGTTTCAGAAGTGGTAGAGGTTTTGTGGATCAGGTGTTTGCTTTGAAGAATGTATGTAAGAAATACTTAGAAAAGCAAATGGATTTGTAAGTAGCATTTATGGATGTGGAGAAGGCATATGATAGAGTTGATAGAGATGCTCTTTGGAAGGTATTAAGAATATATGGTGTGGGAGGCAAGTTGTTAGAAGCAGTGAAAAGTTTTTATCGAGGATGTAAGGCATGTGTATGTGTAGGAAGAGAGGAAAGTGATTGGTTCTCAGTGAATGTAGGTTTGCGGCAGGGGTGTGTGATGTCTCCATGGTTGTTTAATTTGCTTATGGATGGGGTTGTTAGAGAGGTGAATGCAAGAGTTTTGGAAAGATGGGCAAGCATGCAGTCTGTTGTGGATGAGAGAGCTTGGGGAGTGAGTCAGTTGTTATTTGCTGATGACACAGCGCTGGTGGCTGATTCATGTGAGAAACTGCAGAAACTGTTGACTGAGTTTGGTAAAGTGTGTGAAAGAAGAAAATTGAGAGTAAATGTGAATAAGAGCAAGGTTATTAGGTACAGTAGGGTTGAGGGACAAGTCATTTGGGAGGTAAGTTTGAATGGAGAAAAACTGGAGGAAGTGAAGTGTTTTAGATATCTGGGAGTGGATTTGGCAGCGGATGGAACCATGGAAGCGGAAGTGAATCATAGGGTGGGGGAGGGGGCAAAAATTCTGGGAGCCTTGAAGAATGTGTGGAAGTCGAGAACATTATTTCGGAAAGCAAAAATGGGTATGTTTGAAGGAATAGTGGTTCCAACAATGTTGTATGGTTACGAGGCGTGAGCTTTGGATAGAGTTGTGCGGAGGAGGGTGGATGTGCTGGAAATGAGATGTTTGAGGACAATATGTGGTGTGAGGTGATTTGATCGAGTAAGTAATGTAAGGGTAAGAGAGATGTGTGGAAATAAAAAGAGTATGGTTGAGAGAGCAGAAGAGGGTGTTTTGAAATGGTTTGGTCACATGGAGAGAATGAGTGGGGAAAGATTAACAAAGAGGATATATGTGTCAGAGGTGGAGGGAACGAGGAGAAGTGGGAGACCAAATTGGAGATGGAAAGATGGAGTGAAAAAGATTTTGAGTGATCGGGGCCTGAACATGCAGTAGGGTGAAAGGCGTGCAAGGAATAGAGTGAATTGGAACGATGTGGTATACCAGGGTCGACGTGCTGTCAATGGATTGAACCAGGGCATGTGAAGCGTCTGGGGTAAACTATGGAATGTTCGGTGGGGTCTGGATGTGGAAAGGGAGCTGTGGTTTCGGTGTATTATTACATGACAGCTAGAGACTAAGTGTGAACGAATGTGGCCTTTGTTGTCTTTTCCTAGCGCTACCTTGCACACATGAGGGGGGAGGGCGTTGTTGTTTCATGTGTGGAGAGGTGGCGATGGGAATGAATAAAGGCAGACAGTATGAATTATGTACATGTGTATATATGTATATCTCTGTGTGTGTATATACATATGTATACGTTGAGATGTATAGGTATGTATATTTGCGTGTGTGGATGTGTATGTATATACATGTGTATGTGGGTGGGTTGGGCCATTCTTTCTTCTGTTTCCTTGCGCTACCTCGCTAACGCGGGAGACAGCAACAAAGCAAAATAAATAAATAAAAATATATATATATATATATATATATATATATATATATATATATATATATATATATATATATATATATATATATATATATATATATATATATATATATACATATATATATATATATATATATATATATATATATATATATATATATATATATATATATATATATATATATATATATATATATATATATATATATATATATATATATATATATATATATATATATATATATATGTATATATATATATATATATATATATATATATATATATATATATATATATATATATATATATATATATATGTATATATATATATATATATATATATATGTATATGTATATATCCCTGGAAAAAGGGAAGAAAGAATATTTCCCACGTATTCCCTACGTGTCGTAGAAGGCGACTAAAAGGGGAGGGAGCGGGGGGCTGGAAATCCTCCTCTCTCGCTTTTTTTTTAATTTTCCAAAAGAGGGAACAGAGAAAGGGGCCAGGTGAGGATATTCCCCCAAAGTCCCATTCCTCTGTTCTCAACGCTCCCTCGCTAATGCGTGAAATAGCGAATAGTATGAAAAAAAGAAATATATATATATATATATATAAATATATATATATATATATATATATATATATATATATATATATATATATATATATATATATATATATATATATATATATATATATATATTTATATATATGTATATATATGAAGCTGCACCGCATGTGAAAAGTCACCTTTTCTAGGCTGTATCATTGGGATTAATCTCGTCAAAAAAGTCATTCCTCTAAAGGAGTCTACATTCCTCTGCTGATGAAAGTAGTGCAGCTATGGGCTGCAAGAGCCTTTAGAATGGTCTTGATAATACTGGACTCTTTCATAGAAATTGGCCCGAAAGTAGCTTTGATAAGTGAAATGCGCGTAAGGGACTGAGTGACTTGGAACTATTTGGTATACTGAGGTCGACATGCTGTCACTGGACTGAATCAGGGCATATGAAGCGTCCGAGGTAAACCATGGAAAGGTCTGTCGGGTCTGGATGTGGATAGGGAGCTGTGGTTTCGGTGCAGTACACATGATAGCTAAGAAATGGATATGAGCGGATGTAGCCTTCCTTCGTCTGTTCCTGGCGCTATCTCGCAAACGTGGGAAATTTCTATCAAGTCTAAACAAAAAATTATTCGTCTAACCGATTTTTTAATGTATTCATAGTGTTTGCGCTGACAGCGTTTATATATTCCATTGTTCAAAGGGTCTATCTGCAGAAACGTTTTTTTCCTCGTCAATACAGCATATTTTACCTGTAAGTTTCATTCCATTCGTTCTCATAACTACGTTACTTTGTATTTCAAACATTTCTTGATGATTTATGCAGAAAAATTATCCAGGATTTTGAAGATTTGTATTATTACACAGGGAAGTCTAACGTGTCTGAGAAGAGGATGATGTGATCTTCGTAGCCTTTCTTCATATAGTTACGCTTCTTAGAATTCAAATTAGATTTCTAACTCTTTTTAGTATTTGTTCAAGTTTTTCTTCGCCCTCTTTGTGGTTCAGGGACCGTAACTGAAGCTGTGGAGTGCATATTCAAGATGTGGTTCTTCTCACGTGTGAGAGTGTCAGGACTGTCTCTCGTATTTTGTGATCGATGTTCTCAGCTGTATAACCTGTCATTCAGTTTGTTTTATTGCTTGCTAATATATACTGTTTACTGGTACTCAGATCATAGCTGATACAAATCCAACATCCTTATTTTTCTTTCTTTGATCGTGGATATCCGAGCATATCATAGTTGTGTTTGATATTCTTTTCTCCAATATTTACAATTTTACGTTTATCTGCGTTGAATTTCACTTGACATTCATCTGACCACTGCTTATTTATCAAGTTCTCGTTAAATTATTTCATTGTCTTTCTAATTTATAATCCTGCATTTTAGATGTGCATCCACAGCTGAGCTGATAAAAGGCAAGATGGAGGCATCATAACGACCAGTCCTCAAGAGGCCGGTCTCCACACAAAATCTGTGGGAAGCAGCAGACAAAAACGTGTTCTTTCTTGTCAGATGTATTTAGAGAATTCTTTAGGATTATCTTTGATATTTGGGAAAATTCTCATCTCTCGCGTTCATGTCCTGTGGATAATTTCATTCGTGTTTTCTTGTCTTGTCTCTCTCTTATCTGTAGCAAGGGGTTTGTTTTCACTATTTTTGAAGATAGAAATAATGCTATCATAATGCTAGTGAGACAATTACGTCATTATGACAAATGATAAGTGTGATAATCACAGCGATTATGGTAATAATCTAGATGATTATGAAGTTATTCGCAATGAATATGATATTCATCATAAAACTTTCATCGACACAGCATTGATTATGTAAGAAAGCTAATCAACAGTAAAGCGCAGCAGCACAAGTGACATTCCTCGAAATAAACAAAGCGCATACCTTTTCTACATAGACGGGAGAGAGTGAGGCGAAAGATGAGATGGACCTCCAACGTCATTCACGAAGCTACCAACAGATGGCACTGGCTGTAGGAAAACAATCTCCAAATGTCTTTTGCTTCCCAGGGTATCCAAAATTTTAACATTTATAGGATAAATAACTTAGTCTCTTCGTCCGTCCCAGAATATACATGTCGGTTCTACGTATTATATGAAGGATTATGATAATCACTAGACACTGAACTGAGGTGTGTGATGGGAGCGTGTAATGATATGAAAAGAGGACACTCAGAGCTGCAGAGGAAAGAAATCAGATGAAAAACGTAACGTCAAATTTACTGTAAATAGTATTACTCACAGCTGCTCGATGTAGCTATTGTCCAACGTGTTCAGTTTGGTGTTGACATAATCTCTCTCCCACCACACTCCTTCCTCCACCGCTTCCTCACAACCGCTCCCTCTTCCACCTCTCCCTTACGACCGCTCCCTCTTCCACCTCTCCCTCACGACCGCTACCTCTTCCACCTCTCCCTCACAATCTCTCCCCCCGTCCACCTCACCTCCATCACCTCAATTTCTCTCGGCTGCTTATCCCGCCACAAGACTCCCCATACAAACTTGACCCAACTATTCCTGAGTGAGGAACTTGTACGCAAATTTCAGATTCTGTGGAGTCCACTCGCGGCTGAGGTAGTCTCCCCGGCGGCCATCTTAAAAGCATCAAGTTGACCTCTTGATAGAAAATGAATATGGTCGTAGTAACATGAACAAAAAAAATATTTTCAGCTGAACAATACTGATCACTAACATAATAACGATTTCGCTCAGTTCATCCCAAGGATAACTGCATTTTATTGTTAACATGAAGACAAACTGTTGTGTGGTTGAGGATGGGTGAGGGCATAAGATACTTGGTGCAGTGGTGGAGTGCTTGGGTAAAAATGTGTGTGCTTCATGGTATAGCAGTCCCGGCGGTGTGGTATGGATGTTATAGCACTCCCGTCAGTGTGGTACGGATGGTATAGCAGCCCCGACAATGTGGTATGGATGGTATAGCACTCCTGACGGTGTTGTATAGATGGTATAGCAGTCCTGACGATGTGGTATGGATGATATAGAAGTCCCAGTGGTGTGGTATGGATGGAAATCGTGGACCATAAATAAAAAAGTACGTAAGAGGGAAAATGTCATAGGACAGTATGTGTTATGACGAGGGCTGACGGTATGACAAAGGGTAAAAGAGAAAAGTGGTGGTAAGAAGTGTGGTTGAGAGAGCAGAAGGTGTGTGGAAATGGTTTGGTCACATGGAGAAAACGAGCGAGGAAAGATTGACAAACAGGATACATGTGTCAGAGGTATATATATATATATATATATATATATATATATATATATATATATATATATATATATATATATATATATATGATGCTTTCTGCAAGCCATCACCCTCTTAATCACCTTTCTCCTATACAACTTACCAGGTATAGTTAACTCAATAAGCTTGTACTTTTGTGATATGAACATTCACTTTTATGCTCCTACTTCTGTAATATTAGCATTCACCTTTATCCTTCTTTCCTTCGTGCTGAATACAGGTATTCAGCCAGTTCTTAGGCAACTCACCATGATCCATGAGTACCTGGCATAGGTAGGTTAGAGTGTGTGTGTGTGTGTATGCATACATACATAGGAGTAGAGATATGTAGTATATACATGTTTAAGAGACAAAGCAAGAAGGGAGGTAAAAAGAGCAATAAGAGGCTGAAGGTCAAAAAGGCACCTTGAGTGGATGTTGAATGTTGAAGTGTAGAGGAGAAAATGAGATAGAGTGGATGCATGTAATTTGTATTTTAGCATGGAAGCTTAAGGCCATGTATGAGGATTGAGTGAAAGCTATAATTGTTCATTTATTCAAAGGAAAAGGTATGAAGTTGAACGCAGCTTTTATATATCTAGAGAAAGTGTATGACAAAGCAACTGGAGTGCATTATGGGACATGTTAAGGGTATATGGGAGTAGGGGAACAACTTTCAGATAGTTTGAAAGCCTTCTATAATGGAGCAATTGTATGAGTGGATGGAGAGTTGAGTGAATGCTTTGGTATATATATATATATATATATATATATATATATATATATATATATATATATATATATATATATATATATATATATATATATATATATATATATATATATATATATATATATATATATATATATACATATATATATATATGTATATATATATATATATATATATATATATATATATATATATATATATATATATATATATATATATATATATATATATATATTATTTATTTATTTATTTTGCTTTGTCGCTGTCTCCCGCGTTTGATAGGTATCGCGGGGAAGCAGACGAAGGAAGTGGCCCGGCCCGCCCCCATGCACATGTATGTGCATACGCGTCCGCACGCGCAGATGTACATACCTATACATCTCACTGTACACACACAGACGTATGCATGTGTACACGTGTGCATGGTTCGTGCTGTCTGCCTTTATTTGTTCCCATCGCCGCCTCGCAGCACATGGAGTGGCGTCCCCCTCCCCCCCTCATGTGTGCGAGGTGGCGCTGGGAAAGGGCAACAGGAGCACCATTCATTCACACTCTGTCTCTAGCTGTCATGTAGTGGTGCCCGAAACCACAGCTCCCTTTCCACATCCAGACCCCGCAGAGCTTTCCATGGTTTGCCCCGGGCGCTTCGCGTGCCCTGATTCAGTCCATTGACGGCGCGTCGACCCCGGTATACCACATCGATTCAGCTCACTCTATTCCTTGCCCGCCTGTCGCCCTCCTGCATGTTTGGGCCCCGATCGCTCAAAATCTTTTTCACTCCATCTTTCCACCTCCAATATATATATATATATATATATATATATATATATATATATATATATATATATATATATATATATATATATATATATATATATATATATATATATATATATATATATATATATATATAAATATATGTATATATATATATATATATATATATATATTTTTTTTTTTTTTTTTTTTTTTTTTTTTTTTTATACTTTGTCGCTGTCTCCCGCGTTTGCGAGGTAGCGCAAGGAAACAGACGAAAGAAATGGCCCAACCCCCCCCCCATACACATGTACATACACACGTCCACACACGCAAATATACATACCTACACAGCTTTCCATGGTTTACCCCAGACGCTTCACATGCCTTGATTCAATCCACTGACAGCACGTCAACCCCTGTATACCACATGACTCCAATTCACTCTATTCCTTGCCCTCCTTTCACCCTCCTGCATGTTCAGGCCCCGATCACACAAAATCTTTTTCACTCCATCTTTCCACCTCCAATTTGGTCTCCCTCTTCTCCTCGTTCCCTCCACCTCCGACACATATATCCTCTTGGTCAATCTCTCCTCACTCATTCTCTCCATGTGCCCAAACCATTTCAAAACACCCTCTTCTGCTCTCTCAACCACGCTCTTTTTATTTCCACACATCTCTCTTACCCTTACGTTACTTACTCGATCAAACCACCTCACACCACACATTGTCCTCAAACATCTCATTTCCAGCACATCCATCCTCCTGCGCACATCTCTATCCATAGCCCACGCCTCGCAACCATACAACATTGTTGGAACCACTATTCCCTCAAACATACCCATTTTCGCTTTCAGAGATAATGTTCTCGACTTCCACACATTTTTCAAGGCTCCCAAAATTTTCGCCCCCTCCCCCACCCTATGATCCACTTCCGCTTCCATGGTTCCATCCGCTGACAGATCCACTCCCAGATATCTAAAACACTTCACTTCCTCCAGTTTTTCTCCATACAAACTCACCTCCCAATTGACTTGACCCTCACCCCTACTGTACCTAATAACCTTGCTCTTATTCACATTTACTCTCAACTTTCTTCTTCCACACACTTTACCAAACTCAGTCACCAGCTTCTGCAGTTTCTCACATGAATCAGCCACCAGCGCTGTATCATCAGCGAACAACAACTGACTCACTTCCCAAGCTCTCTCATCCCCAACAGACTTCATACTTGCCCCTCTTTCCAGGACTCTTGCATTTACCTCCCTTACAACCCCATCCATAAACAAATTAAACAACCATGGAGACATCACACACCCCTGCCGCAAACCTACATTCACTGAGAACCAATCACTTTCCTCTCTTCCTACACGTACACATGCCTTACATCCTCGATAAAAACTTTTCACTGCTTCTAACAACTTGCCTCCCACACCATATATTCTTAATACCTTCCACAGAGCATCTCTATCAACTCTATCATATGCCTTCTCCAGATCCATAAATGCTACATACAAATCCATTTGCTTTTCTAAGTATTTCTCACATACATTCTTCAAAGCAAACACCTGATCCACACATCCTCTACCACTTCTGAAACCGCACTGCTCTTCCCCAATCTGATGCTCTGTACATGCCTTCACCCTCTCAATCAATACCCTCCCATATAATTTACCAGGAATACTCAACAAACTTATACCTCTGTAATTTGAGCACTCACTCTTATCCCCTTTGCCTTTGTACAATGGCACTATGCACGCATTCCGCCAATCCTCAGGCACCTCACCATGAGTCATACATACATTAAATAACCTTACCAACCAGTCAACAATACAGTCACCCCCTTTTTTAATAAATTCCACTGCAATACCATCCAAACCTGCTGCCTTGCCGGCTTTCATCTTCCGCAAAGCTTTTACTACCTCCTCTCTGTTTACCAAATCATTTTCCCTAACCCTTTCACTTTGCACACCACCTCGACCAAAACACCCTATATCTGCCACTCTGTCATCAGACACATTCAACAAACCTTCAAAATACTCATTCCATCTCCTTCTCACATCACCGCTACTTGTTATCACCTCCCCATTTGCGCCCTTCACTGAAGTTCCCATTTGCTCCCTTGTCTTACGCACCCTATTTACCTCCTTCCAGAACATCTTTTTATTCTCCCTAAAATTTACTGATAGTCTCTCACCCCAACTCTCATTTGCCCTTTTTTTCACCTCTTGCACCTTTCTCTTGACCTCCTGTCTCTTTCTTTTATACTTCTCCCACTCAATTGCATTTTTTCCCTGCAAAACTCGTCCAAATGCCTCTCTCTTCTCTTTCACTAATACTCTTACTTCTTCATCCCACCACTCACTACCCTTTCTAAACAGCCCACCTCCCACTCTTCTCATGCCACAAGCATCTTTTGCGCAATCCATCACTGATTCCCTAAATACATCCCATTCCTCCCCCACTCCCCTTACTTCCATTGTTCTCACCTTTTTCCATTCTGTACACAGTCTCTCCTGGTACTTCCCCACACAGGTCTCCTTCCCAAGCTCACTTACTCTCACCACCTTCTTCACCCCAACATTCACTCCTCTTTTCTGAAAACCCATACTAATCTTCACCTTAGCCTCCACAAGATAATGATCAGACATCCCTCCAGTTGCACCTCTCAGCACATTAACATCCAAAAGTCTCTCTTTCGCGCGCCTGTCAATTAACACGTAATCCAATAACGCTCTCTGGCCATCTCTCCTACTTACATAAGTATACTTATGTATATCTCGCTTTTTAAACCAGGTATTCCCAATCATCAGTCCTTTTTCAGCACATAAATCTACAAGCTCTTCACCATTTCCATTTACAACACTGAACACCCCATGCATACCAATTATTCCCTCAACTGCCACATTACTCACCTTTGCATTCAAATCACCCATCACTATAACCCGGTCTCGTGCATCAAAACCGCTAACACACTCATTTAGCTGCTCCCAAAACACTTGCCTCTCATGATCTTTCTTCTCATGCCCAGGTGCATATGCACCAATAATCACCCACCTCTCTCCATCAACTTTCAGTTTTACCCATATTAATCGAGAATTTACTTTCTTGCATTCTATCACATACTCCCACAACTCCTGTTTCAGGAGTATTGCTACTCCTTCCCTTGCTCTTGTCCTCTCACTAACCCCTGACTTCACTCCCCAGACATTTCCAAACCACTCTTCCCCTTTACCCTTGAGCTTCGTTTCACTCAGAGCCAAAACATCCAGGTCCCTTTCCTCAAACATACTACCTATCTCTCCTTTTTTCACATCTTATATATATATATATATATATATATTATATATATATATTATATATATATATATATATATATATATATATATATATATATATATATTATATATATATATATATATATATATATATATTTTTTTTTTTTTTTTTTTTTTTTTTATACTTTGTCGCTGTCTCCCGCGTTTGCGAGGTAGCGCAAGGAAACAGACGAAAGAAATGGCCCAACCCCCCCCCATACACATGTACATACACACGTCCACACACGCAAATATACATACCTACACAGCTTTCCATGGTTTACCCCGGACGCTTCACATGCCTTGATTCAATCCACTGACAGCACGTCAACCCCTGTATACCACATCGCTCCAATTCACTCTATTCCTTGCCCTCCTTTCACCCTCCTGCATGTTCAGGCCCCGATCACACAAAATCCTTTTCACTCCATCTTTCCACCTCCAATTTGGTCTCCCTCTTCTCCTCGTTCCCTCCACCTCCGACACATATATCCTCTTGGTCAATCTTTCCTCACTCATTCTCCCTATACTAACTATGCATATTTCTTACTTATTATAAGGCATTTGGTTTACCTTTATGAAGGAAGTATTAAAAATAACTGTGCAGAAAGCTCTGACAACAAAATCTTTAAGGTATGCATGTGAGCAAATGCTAAACAAAAAAAATTTTATGTATTGTGAATATATATATATATATATATATATATATATATATATATATATATATATATATATATATATATATATATATATATATGGATGGGGTTGTTAGGGAGGTAAATGCAAGAGTCTTGGAAAGAGGGGCAAGTATGAAGTCTGTTGGGGATGAGAGAGCTTGGGAAGTGAGTCAGTTGTTGTTCGCTGATGATACAGCGCTGGTGGCGGATTCATGTGAGAAACTGCAGAAGCTGGTGACGAAGTTTGGTAAAGTGTGTGGAAGAAGAAAGTTAAGAGTAAATGTGAATAAGAGCAAGGTTATTAGGTACAGTAGGGTTGAGGGTCAAGTCAATTGGGAGATGAGTTTGAATGGAGAAAAACTGGAGGAAGTGAAGTGTTTTAGATATCTGGGAGTGGATCTGTCAGCGGATGGAACCATGGAAGCGGAAGTGGATCATAGGGTGGGGGAGGGGGCAAAAATTTTGGGAGCCTTGAAAAATGTGTGGAAGTCGAGAACATTATCCCGGAAAGCAAAAATGGGTATGTTTGAAGGAATAGTGGTTCCAACAATGTTGTATGGTTGCGAGGCGTGGGCTATGGATAGAGTTGTGCGCAGGAGGATGGATGTGCTGGAAATGAGATGTTTGAGGACAATGTGTGGTGTGAGGTGGTTTGATCGAGTAAGTAACGTAAGGGTAAGAGAGATGTGTGGAAATAAAAAGAGCGTGGTTGAGAGAGCAGAAGAGGGTGTTTTGAAGTGGTTTGGGCACATGGAGAGAATGAGTGAGGAAAGATTGACCAAGAGGATATATGTGTCGGAGGTGGAGGGAACGAGGAGAAGAGGGAGACCAAATTGGAGGTGGAAAGATGGAGTGAAAAGGATTTTGTGTGATCGGGGCCTGAACATGCAGGAGGGTGAAAGGAGGGCAAGGAATAGAGTGAATTGGAGCGATGTGGTATACAGGGGTTGACGTGCTGTCAGTGGATTGAATCAAGGCATGTGAAGCGTCCGGGGTAAACCATGGAAAGCTGTGTAGGTATGTATATTTGCGTGTGTGGACGTATGTATGTACATGTGTATGGGGGGGGTTGGGCCATTTCTTTCGTCTGTTTCCTTGCGCTACCTCGCAAACGCGGGAGACAGCGACGAGGTATAAAAAAAAAAAAAAAAAAAATATATATATATATATATATATATATATATATATATATATATATATATATATATATATATATATATATATATATATATATATATATATATATATATATATATATATATATATATATATTATCCCTGGGGATATGGAATTAAGAATACTTCCCACGTATTCATTGCGTTTCGTAGAAGGCGACTAAAAGGGGAGGGAGCGGGGGGCTGGAAATCCTCCCCTCTCGTTTTTTCTTTTTTTTTTCCAAAAGAAGGAACAGAGGGGGCCAGGTGAGGATATTCCAAAAAAGGCCTAGTCCTCTGTTCTTAACGCTACCTCGCTAACGCGGGAAATGGCAAATAGTTAAAAAGAAAAGAAAAAAAATATATATATATATACATATATATATATATAAATATATATATATATATATATATATATATATATATATATATATATATATATATATATATATAAATATATATATACATACTGTATATATATATTGTACTTTTATCCCTGAGGATAGGGGAGAAAGAATAATTCCCACTTGTCATAGAAGGCGACTAGAAGGGAAGGGAGCGGGGGGACTGGAAATCCTCCCCTCTCATTTTTGTTTTTTCCCAAAAGAAGGAACAGAGAAGGGGCCAGGTGAGGACATTCCCTTAAAGGCCCAGTCCTCTGTTCTTAACGCTACCTCGCTAACGCGGGAAATGGCGAATAGTATGAAAGAAAGAAAGATATATTGTACTTTAACTTTCTAAAAGGGGAAAGAGAAGGAGTCACGCGGGGAGTGCTCATCCTCCTCAAAGGCTCAGATTGGGGTGTCTAAATGTGTGTAGATGTAACCAGAATTAATAAAAAAGGAGAGATAGGCAGTATGATTGAGGAAAGAAACCTCGATGTTTTGGCTCTGAGTGAAACGAAACTCAAGTGTAAAGGCGAATAGTGGTTTAGGAATATTTTGGGAGTAAAGTCAGGGGTTGGTCATAGGAAAAGAGCAAAGGAAGGAGTAGCACTACCCCTGAAACAAGTGTTGTGGGAGTATGTGATACAGTGTAAGAGAGTAAACTCTAGATTAACATGGGTAAAACTGAAAGTGGATGGAGGGAGATGGGTGATTATTGGTGCATATGCACCTGGGCATGAAAAGAAAGATCATGAGAGGCAAATGTTTTGGGAGCAGCTGAGTGAGTGTGTTAGCAGTTTTGAGGCACGAGACCGGGTTATAGTGGTGGGTGATTTGAATGCAAAGGTGAGCAATGTGGCAGCTGAGGGAATAATTTGTGTACATGGGGTGCTCAGTGTTGTAAATGGGACGGTGAAGAGCTTGTAGATTTGAGTGCTGAAAAAGGACTGATGACTGGGAATACCTGGTTTAAAAAGAGAGATATACATAAGTATACGTATGTAAGTAGTAGAGATGGCCAAAGGGAGTTATTGGATTATGTGCTAATTGATAGGCGCGTGAAAGAGAGATTTTTGGATGTTAATGTGCTGAGAGGTGCAGCTGGAGGGATGTCTGATCATTATATTCTAGTGGCAAAGGTGAAGATTTGTAGAGGTTTTCAGAAAACAAGAGAGAAATATTGGGGTGAGGAGAGTGGTGAGAGTAAGTGAGCTTGGGAAGGAGACTTGTGTGAGGAAGTACTAGGAGAGACTGAGTGCAGAATGGAAAAACGTGAGAGCAAAGGACGTAAGGTGAGTGGGGGAGAATGGGATGAATTTAGGGAAGCAGTGATGGCGTGCGCAAAAGATGCTTGTGGCATGAGAAGCGTGGGAGGTGGGTTGATTAGAAAGGGTTGTGAGTGGTGGGATGAAGAAGTAAGATTGTTAATGAAAGAAAAGAGAGAAGCATTTGGACGGTTTTTTGCAGGGAAATAGTGCAAATGACTGGGAGATGTATAAAAGAAAGAGGCAGGTGGTCAAGAGAAAGGAGCAAGAGGCGAAAAAGAGGGCAAATGAGATTTGGGGTGAGAGATTATCATTAAATTTTAGGGAGAATAGAAAGATGTTTTGGAAGGAAGTAAATAAAGTGAGTAAAACAAGAGAACGAATGGGAACATCATGAAGGGGGATAATTTGGAGGTAACAACAAGTATTGGTGATGTGAGAAGTAGATGGAGTATTTTGAAGGTTTGTTGAATGCGTTAGATGATAGAGTGATAGATAAAGGATGTTTTGGTCGAGGTGGTGTGCGAAGTGAGAGGGTCAGGGAGAATGATTTGGTAAACAGAGAAGAGGTAGTAAAAGTTTTGCGGAAGATGAAAGCAGGCAAAGCGGCGGGTTTGGATGGTATTGCAGTGGAATTTATTTAAAAAAGGGGGTGACTGTGTTGTTGACTGCTTGGTGAGGATATTCAATGTGTGTATGGCTCAAGGTGAAGTGCCTGAAGATTGGCGGAATGCATTCATAGTGCCATTGTACAAAGGCACAGGGGATAAAAGTGAGTGTTCAAATTACAGTGGTATAAGTTTGTTGAGTATTCCTGGGAAATTATATGGGAGGGTATTGATTGAGAGGGTGAAGAGCAGTGTGGTTTCAGGTGTTTGCTTTGAAGAATGTATGTGAGAAATATTTAGAAAAACAAATGGATTTGTATGTAGCATTCATGGATCTGGAGAAAGCATATGATAGAATTGATAAAGATTCTCTGTGGAAGATACTAAGAATATATGGTGTTTGGAGGCAAGTTGCTAGAAGCAGTGAAAAGTTTCTATGGAGGATGTAAGGCATGTATACCGGTGGGAAGAGAGGAAAGTGATTGGTTCTCAGTGAATGTCAGTTTGCGGCAGGGGTGTGTGATGTTTCTATGGTTGTTTAATTTGTTTATGAATGGGGTTGTTAGGGAGGTGAATGCAAGAGTTTTGTAGAAAGAGGCAAGTACGCAGTCTGTTGTGGATGAGAGGACTTGGGTAGTGAGCCAGTTGTTGTTCGCTGATGATACAGCGTTGGTGGCTGATTCGGATGAGAAACTGCAGAAGCTGGTGACGGAGTTTGGTAAAGTTTGTGAAAGAAGAAAGCTGAGAATAAATGTGATTGAGAGAAAGGTTATTAGGTACAGTAGGGTTGAGGGACAAGTCAATTGGGTGGTAAGTTTGAATGGAGAAAAACTGGAGGAAGTGAAGTGCCTTAGATATCTGGGAGTGGATTTGGCTGCGGATGGAACCATGGAAGCGGAAGTGAGTCACGGGATGGGGAAGGGGGCGAAAGGTTTGGGAGCGTTGAAAAATGTGTGGAAGACGAGAACATTATCTTGGAAAGTAAAAATGGGTATGTTTGAAGGAATAGTGGTTCCAACAATGTTATATGGTTGCGAGGCTTGGGCTATAGATAGGGTTGTGCGGAGGAGGGTGGATGTGATGGAAATGAAATGTCTGAGGACAATATATGGTGTGAGGTGGTTTGATCAAGTAATGAAAGGGTAAGAGAGATGTGTGGCAATAAAAAGATTGTGGTTGAGAGAGCAGAAGAGGGATAATTGAAATGGTTTGGTCACATGGAAAGAATAAGTGAGGAAAGATTGACAAAGAGGATATATGTGTCAGAGGTGGAGGCAACGAGAAGTGGGAGACCAAATTGGAGGTGGAAGGATGGAGTGAAAAAGATTTTGAGCGTTCGAGGCCTGAACATGCAGGAAGGGCAAAGGCGTGCAAGGAATAGAGTGAATTGGAACAATGTGGTATACCGGAGTCGACGTGCTGTCAATGGATTGGACCAGGACATGTGAAGCGTCTGGGGTAAAGCATGGAAAGTTTTGTGGGGCCTGGATGTGGAAAGGGAGCTGTGGTCTCAGTGCATTATACATGACAGCTAGAGACTGAGTGTGAACGAATGTGGCCTTTGTTGTCTTGTACCTGGCGCTACCTCGCGTGCGTGCGGGGGAAAAGGGTTATCATTTCATGTGTGGTGGGGTGGCGACAGGAATAAATAAAGGCAGCAAGTATGAATTAGGTACATGTGTATACATATAAACGTTTGTGTATGTATATGAATGTATGCGTTGAAATGTATAGGTATTTATATGTGCGTGTGTGGACGTGTATGTATATACATGTGTATGTGGGCGGGTTTTGCCATTCTTTCGTCTGTTCCCTTGCGCTACTTCGCTAACGCACAAGACAGCGACAAACTATAATAAATAAATAGATAGATATAGATATCGATATGAATATATAACTAAAGCGTAAATGAAATACGTTTTGCAGTGCTTATTGTAACTTTAAATAAGACTAACTTTTGTTTTATTATATTGTTCATATTTTTAACCGACTGTTGCATTTGTATTCCCAACTTCAATGATCTCCCTCTTTATTAACTAGGAATGTTTATGGTCTGTCAAAGCAGAGGTTACTCCCACATTATCTTCTTTCACGTGTGGAATGGAAAATAATTTGTCGTTCTTGCCTTGTCAGTGACATCCCAGTTGCCGCCTGAGAACATGGAGGGAGGAAAAAAATTATCATTGAAAAGATAATATTTTCCTTTTTTACTGGGTGTGTGTTTAACGAACCCTTCGCTAACTAACTCATCCATCACAGTAGTTTTTCTGGGCTACCTTAGAGTGTGTGTGTGTGTGTGTGTGTGTGTGTGTGTGTGTGTGTGTGTATAGTTACACTATACTCTAGGCCTCTGACCTCGGCCCACGTTTACCATTCTCAAAAAACAAGTCTGTTACTGGTTATTCATCTCAATTATTGCCCGTACACATCATATGATACCTTAACACATCATATAACGCCTAAACACATCATATACCGCCTGAACACATCACATATTGCCTGGAAACACCATATATCGCCTGAACACATCATGTAATGCCTGAGCAGATCATATAACGCCTGAACACATCATATAAAGCCTGAGCACATCATTTGTTACTTGGATACATCATATAACGCCTGAACACATTATATAACGCGTGAACACATCATATATTGTCTTAACACATCATATAATGCCTGAACACTTCATTTAACGCCTAAACACATCATATAATGACTGAACACATCATATAATACCTGGACACATTGTATAACGCCTGAACACATGATATAATGCCTGGACACATCATATAATGCCTCAATACATCATATAATGCCTGGACACATGATATAACACTTGAACACATTATATAACGCCTGTAAACATGATATACTGACTGAACACATCATATAATGACTGAACACATCATATAATGCCTGAACAAATCATATAAAGTCTGTGCATATCATAGAACGCCTGAATACATCATATAACTCCTGGACACATCATATAATCCCTGAACATATCATATAACGCCTGGACGCATCATATAAGGCCTGGACACATCATATAATCACTGAACATATCATATAACGCCTGGACACATCATATAATGCCTGGACACATCATATAAAGCCTAAAAACATCATATGATCACTGAACACATCATATAAGGCCTGGACACATCATATAATGCCTGAGCACATCATATAACGCCTGAACACATCACATAACTACTGAACACATCATATAATGCCTGAATACATCATATAATCACTGAAACCTTTATTTAACGCCTGAAAAGATCATATAACGCCTGAACACATCATATAATGCCCGAACACATTATGTATTGACTGAACACATCATATAATGCCTGCACACATCATATAATGCCTGAACACATCATATACAAACTGAACACATCATATAATGCCTGAACACATCATATAATGTCTGAACACATCATATAAAGCCTGAACACATCATATGTTATTTGGACATATCATGTAACACCTGAACACATCATATAACGCCTGAACACATCATATATTGACTGAACACATCATATAATGCCTGAACACATCATATAACGCACGAAAAAATCATATAATGTCTGAACACATCATATAACGGCTGAGCACATCTTATAACGCCTGAACACTGCACATATTGACTGAACACATCATATAATGCCTAAACACATCATATAATGCCTGAACACATCATGTAAAGCCTGAACATATGTTACTTGGACACATCATATAAGACCCAGACACAACATATAACGCTTGACCAATCATATAATCCCTGAACATATCATGTAACACCTGAACACAGAATATATCGCCTGAACACATCATATATTGAATGAACACATTATATAATGCCTGAACACATCATATAACGCCTGAACACATCATATAATGTCTGAACATGTCATATAACGGCTGAACACATCTTATAACGCCTGCAACACATCACATATTGACTGAACACATCATATTACGCCGAAATACATCATATAATGCCTGAACATATCATATAAGACCTGGAAACAACATATAACGCCTGAACACATCATATGAAGCCTGAACACATTCTATGTTACTTGGACATATCATGTAACACCTGAACACATCATATAACGCCTGAAAACATCATATATTGACTGAACACATCATATAACGCCTGGACACATCATACAATGCCTGAACACATAATATAATGACTGAACACATCATATGATGCCTAAACACAACATATAATGACTAAACACATCATATAATGCCTGAACACATCATAAAATGTCTGAACACATCATATAATGCCTGAACACATCATGTAACGCCTAAACACATCATATAATGATTGAACACATCATATAACGCCTGAACACATCATATAATGACTGAAGACATCATATAATACCTGAACACATCATATAACGCCTAAACACATCATATAATGACTGAACACATCATATAATGCCTGAACACATCATATAATGACTGAACATATCATATAATGCCTGAACACATCATATAACGCCTAAACACATCATATAATGACTGAACACATCATATAATGCCTGAACACATCATACAATGACTGAATCCATCATATAATGCCTGAACACATCACATAACGCCTAAACACATCATAGAATGACTGAACACATCATATAATGCCTGAACACATCATATAATAACTGAACACATCATACAATGCCTGAACATATCATATCACGCCTAAACACATTATACAATGACTGAACAATTCATATAATGCCTGAACACATCATATAACGCATGAGCACATCATGTAACGCATGAACACATCATATAATGCCTGGACACATCACATAATGCATAAACTAATCATATAATGCCTGAACACATCATATAATGACTGAACACATCATATAACTCCTGGACACATCATATAATGCCTGAACACATCATATAATGCCTGAACACATCATATAATGCCTGGACACATCATATAACTCCTGAACACATCATATAATGCCTGACTACATCACATAACGCCTGAACACATCATATAATGCTTGAACACATCATATGATATCTGGACAAATCATATAATGCCTGGACACATCATATAACGCCTGAACACATCATATAATGCCTGACCACATCATATAATGCCTGACCACATCAAATAATGCCTAAACACTTCATATGATGCCTGAACATATCGTATAATGCCTGGACATATCATAAACTCCTGAGCACATAATATAATGCCTGGACACATCATATGATACCTGAACACATCATATATTGCCTGGACACATCATATAACTACTGGACACATCATATGATAACTGGACACATCATATAGCGCCTGAACACATCATATAATGCGTGAATACATCATATAACATCTGAAGACATCATATAATGCCTGGACACATCATATAACTCCTGGACACATCATATAATGCCTGGACAAATCATATTATGCCTGACCACATCAGATAATGGCATAACATCTCATATAACGCCTGAACACATCATATAATGCTTGAACACATCATATGATATCTGGACAAATAATATAATGACTGGACACATCATATAACGCCTGAACACATCATATAATGCCTGACCACATCATATAATGCCTGACCACATCAAATAATGCCTAAACACTTCATATGATGCCTGAACACATCATATAATGCCTGGACATATCATAAACTCCTGAGCACATAATATAATGCCTGGACACATCATATGATACCTGAACACATCATATATTGCCTGGACACATCATATAACTACTGGACACATCATATGATAACTGGACACATCATATAGCGCCTGAACACATCATATAATGCGTGAATACATCATATAACATCTGAAGACATCATATAATGCCTGGACACATCATATAACTCCTGGACACATCATATAATGCCTGGACAAATCATATTATGCCTGATCACATCAGATAATGGCATAACATCTCATATAACGCCTGAACACATCATATAATGCCTGAACACATTATATATTATCTGAACACATCATATAATGCCTAATCACATCATATAATGCCTTAACACATCATATAATGCCTGAAAACATCATGTAATGCCTGAACACATCATATAGTGCCTGAACACATCATATAACGCCTAATCACATCATATAATGCATGGACACATCATATAACGCCTGAACACATCAATAATGCCTGAACACATCATATAAGGACTGAACACATCATATAATGCCTGCACATCATGTATCGCCTGAACACATCATATAACGACTGAACACATCATATAAAGACTGAACACATCATATAATGCCTGCACATCATGTATCGCCTGAACACATCATATAACTACTGAACACATCATATAAAGACTGAACACATCATATAATGCCTGCACATCATGTATCGCCTGAACACATCATATAATGCCTAAACGCATCAAAACACTGGTTTTGTATCAAGCATATTCCAGTAGATTGATTTTTCAACATTATTTATTGATGTGACTTTTGTTTGTTTTAAAGTTCAATGGGAGAAACTGCATATGCTGTTTGCATTACAAATTGATATCATTATTTGTACATCTTCGAAGACTGCGCACTTCCCAAGCGAGGGAGGAATGCTATGAGACTGTTGTGTTTGCACGTCAAGGGAAGAAATGTGTTACTGACTTACTAACATAAGGTTCACTTTTCGTCGAAGATGAAAATGGTGCGCCTGTGATGTGATGAAAGTTTGGCACTGTGGCAACACTGTTGTTTAGCGTAGTGGTGGTGGTGTTGGTGATGATGATAGTGACGGTGATGATGATGGTGATGGAGATGATGAAGATGTTGATGGGGATGATGATGATGATGATGATAATGATGGCGGTGGTGATAATGATGATAATGGTGATGATGATGCTAATTGTGGTGGTGATGATGACGATGATGATGATGATGATAATCATCATATTGATGATGTTGATTATAATGGTGACGATGATGGTGACCATGATGATGATGATGATGATTATGGTGGTGATTATGGTGGAGATGATAGTGTGAGAGTGATAATGATGATGATGATGGTGATTATTATCATCATCATCATCATCATCATCATGGTAATGATGAACATGATGGAATTGGTGCTGATGATGATGATGGTGGGGGTGGTGATGGTGGTTGTGGTTAAATAAAGATAGCGAGAGTAATGATGATAATGATGAAGACGATGGTGATAATGATGATGATGATGATGATGATGATGATGATGATGATAAGGATGATGATGATGATGATGATGATGATGATGATGAAGACGATGATGATAAGGATGATGATGATGATGAAGATGATGGTGATGATGATGATGAGGATGTTAATGAGGATGACGAAGATGATGATGATAGGCATGAGAATGATAGGGATGCTGATGCTGTTAACCATAATTATGAGGATGACTAATACGATGTTAATGTGGAAGGTGTGATGATGGGATGATGATCACGATGATCAAGATAATTATTTTGTTGACACAAAGGAATGCAGAGACCAATAGACCACTGGGTCTCTCGAGGGTGTCTGATATAGTGCACAAGATCAGACACACAAGGATCACTCTAGTAAGGGTAGGAAGTGATCAGATGACGTGCGGAGAAAAACCCGTCAGCCTCTCACGTTACTACGAAGGTCCAACGAAGTCCTTTAACAGATATTTCTTAAGCGTGTCCGTAGTGGCGTCTTCAGTTACTCTTACTGGTCAATAATTCCAGAGGTTAACAATCCTGTTGCGGACAAAAGCACTTTGCTTTATCTAAAGTGAACCATTTGTCCTCGAGACTGTATCCATTGTGACGACTAACCTTAGATACTTGTTGAGATCTAGATTGTCAAAGCGTTTGATCATTATGAGATCGTGTATCAGATCACCTCAACCTTCTTCTCTAAGTTAACAAGGATTACGTCGTCCTGTGTCCGTTCTCGTTAGATTTGTTTCTAATTCCAGGAATCATCTCCGTAGTTTAGCGCTGTGCTTTCTCCTGTTTATGCTATTTTGTCTTTCTTTCTTTTCTGTTCGTTGACCGCAGCTGAATACTCAAGAGAGTGACGCACCAGAGAGTTGCAAAAAAATAATGTGGATTGGTTTCTTAGGTTCAAATTCCTGTAATCTATCTACGAAGGCCTAAATTTTGTTTAGTATTTTCTGACTTCTTCCTTATAAGTTGTCGGAAATTTTTACAAAAAAAATCTTTCCCTATTTACTATTTTTCTAACTTAACATAGTTCATACTGCAGCTTGCCTTTTGATCTTTACTGCTAATATATAAAAGCTTCCACTTATGTAATATCAAAGTGTGATTACTTCCTGTTAGTGAAGTCTCACAATTTATCTATGTCAGTTTATAGTTATAGATGTTCACTTTCTGTAGAAGCTCTCAGTCCTAGCTTGATGTCACCTGTGAATTCTGATAAGTTGTAAGGTAAGAGTGATCCTGTGGCACAACACTTGTCACTTCTGAACCTTGACGACTAATTGCTGCTCTCTGTTTATGGACATTCAGTCACTTTTCTAAAGATCTTATTAAACCCCAAATACACTATGTGATATAACTTATACTATACATTGTTCACATAAGATATATAAAGCAAAAAAAAACTGATTTCTATGCACAGAGGCTTGTAATTGGTTATGGAGACGATTATAACTCTTAGCACATTTAATGAATTATACAACACTTTAGTTAACAACATTTGAATGATATTTAAGAACATGGATAAAGAAGTGTTGAGGAAACTATTCACGACGTATATTAGGCTTAGAATATTGTTCTCAGGTTTGGTCAGTGGACTAAAAGAAGCTTAAAAGAGCTAAAAGAGGAGGTCCAAAGAAGGTAAAACAGAGTGGTATTGAAATTAAGAGAACTGAGTTAAAGTGAGAGGCAAGAGGACATGAATTTGCCGAAAAGTGTAAGGGATAACATCAAGTTTTCAAACCAAATTGATGAGGTCGACAGTGAAAGAGAAACTACAGACCATAGAGATATTAAACAAGAAATTAATAGCCAGAGATCGTTCATCATAAACGTACGTTACATAGAGATGCCAACTAAAGGAATCACATTACCTCTTACACTTAGTTGAGAAGGTACTGCAACACAGAGGGTGATGACTGCAGTCCTTGACAGGACACAGGACTTCAGCCTTTCACACCTGGTTAATGACACATCCATTATTTACGGAAGAGCTCAGTGACTTCATCATGACGTATGCATCACAAACTCCTTATTGCTCCAGCGCAGTGATCGTACTAACACAGTTCTTTTATATATCTATCTATCTAATATATATATATATATATATATATATATATATATATATATATATATATATATATATATATATATATATGTATATATATATATATATATATATATATATATATATATATATATATATATATATATATATATATATATATATATATATATATATATATATATATATATATATATATATATATATATATATATATATATATATATATATATATATATATATATATATATATATATATATATATATATATATATATATGTCTATATATAACGGGGGGCTGTAAATCCTTCCCTCTCGTTTTTTTTTTTTTTAATTTTCCAAAAAAAGGGACAGAGAAGGGGGCTAGGTGAGGATATTCCCTCAAAGGTCCAGTCCTCTGTTCTTAACGCAACCTCGCTAATGCGGGAGATGGCGAATAGTTTGAAAGAAAGAAAGATATATATACATATATATCCTCCTAGAAGGCTCAGACTGGGGTGTCTAAATGTGTATGGATGTAACCAAGATGTGAAAAAAGGAGAGATAGGTAGTATGTTTGAGGAAAGGAACCTGGATGTTTTGCCTCTGAGTGAAACGAAGCTCAAGGGTAAAGGGGAAGAATGGTTTGGGAATGTCTTGGGAGTAAAGTCAGGGGTTAGTGAGAGGACAAGAGCAAGGGAAGGAGTAGCAGTACTCCTGAAACAGGAGTTGTGGGAGTATGTGATAGAATGTAAGAAAGTAAATTCTCGATTAATATGGGTAAAACTGAAAGTTGATGGAGAGAGATGGGTGATTATTGGTGCATATGCACCTGGGCATGAGAAGAAAGATCATGAGAGGCAAGTGTTTTGGGAGCAGCTGAATGAGTGTGTTAGTGGTTTTGATGCACGAGACCGGGTTATAGTGATGGATGATTTGAATGCAAAGGTGAGTAATGTGGCAGTTGAGGGAATAATTGGTATACATGGGGTGTTCAGTGTTGTAAATGGAAATGGTGAAGAGCTTGTAGATTTATGTGCTGAAAAAGGACTGGTGATTGGGAATACCTGGCTTAAAAAGCGAGATATACATAAGTATACATATGTAAGTAGGAGAGATGGCCAGAGAGCGTTATTGGATTACGTGTTAATTGACAGGCGCGCGAAAGAGAGACTTTTGGATGTTAATGTGCTGAGAGGTGCAACTGGAGGGATGTCTGATCATCATCTTGTGGAGGCTAAGGTGAAGATTTGTATGGGTTTTCAGAAAAGAAGAGTGAATGTTGGGGTGAAGAGGATGGTGAGAGTAAGTGAGCTTGGGAAGAAGACTTGTGTTAGGAAGTACCAGGAGAGACTGAGTACAGAATGGAAAAAGGTGAGAACAATGGAAGTAAGGGGAGTGGGGGAGGAATGGGATGTATTTAGGGAATCAGTGATGGATTGAGCAAAAGATGCTTGTGGCATGAGAAGAGTGGGAGGTGGGTTGATTAGAAAGGGTAGTGAGTGGTGTGATGAAGAAGTAAGATTATTAGTGAAAGAGAAGAGAGAGGCATTTGGACGATTTTTGCAGGGAAAAAATGCAATTGAGTGGGAGATGTATAAAAGAAAGAGACAGGAGGTCAAGAGAAAGGTGCAAGAGATGAAAAAGAGGGCACATGAGAGGTGGGGGTGAGAGAGTATCATTAAATTTTAGGGAGAATAAAAAGATGTTCTGGAAGGAGGTAAATAAAGTGCGTAAGACAAGGGAGCAAATGGAAACTTCAGTGAAGTGCCCAAATGGGGAGGTGATAACAAGTAGTGGTGATGTGAGAAGGAGATGGAGTGAGTATTTTGAAGGTTTGTTGAATGTGTTTGATGATAGAGTGGCAGATATAGGGTGTTTTGGTCGAGGTGGTATGCAGAGTGAGAGGGTTAGGGAAAATGATTTGGTAAACAGAGAAGAGGTAGTAAAAGCTTTGCGGAAGATGAAAGCCGGCAAGGCAGCAGGTTTGGATAGTATTGCAGTGGAATTTATTAAAAAAGGGGTGACTGTATTGTTGACTGGTTGGTAAGGTTATTTAATGTATGTATGACTCATAGTGAGGTTCCTGAGGATTGGCGGAATGAGTGCATAGTTCCATTGTACAAAGGCAAAGGGGATAAGAGTGAGTGCTCAAATTACAGAGGTATAAATTTGTTGAGTATTTCTGGTAAATTATATGGGAGGGTATTGATTGAGAGGGTGAAGACATGTACAGAGCATCAGATTGGGGAAGAGCAGTGTGGTTCCAGAAGTGGTAGAGGATGTGTGGATCAGGTGTTTGCTTTGAAGAATGTATGTGAGAAATAATTAGAGAAGCAAATGGATTTGTATGTAGCATTTATGGATCTGGAGAAGGCATATGATAGAGCTGATAGAGATGCTCTGTGGAAGGTATTAAGAATATATGGTGTGGGAGGCAAGTTGTTAGAAGCAGTGAAAAGTTTTTATCGAGGATGTAAGGCATGTGTACGTGTAGGAAGAGAGGAAAGTGATTGGTTCTCAGTGAATGTAGGTTTGCGGCAGTGGTGTGTGATGTCTCCATGGTTGTTTAATTTGTTTATGGATGGGGTTGTTAGGGAGGTGAATGCAAGGGTTTTGGAAAGAGGGTCAAGTATGAAGTCTGTTGGGGATGAGAGAGCTTGGGAAGTGAGTCAGTTGTTGTTCGCTGATGATACAGCGCTGCTGGCTGATTCATGTGAGAAACTGCAAAAGCTGGTGACTGAGTTTGGTAAAGCGTGTGAAAGAAGAGAGTTAAGAGTAAATGTGAATAAGAGCAAGGTAATTAGGTACAGTAGGGTTGAGGGTGAAGTCAACTGGGAGGTAGGTTTGAATGGAGAAAAACTGGAGGAAGTAAAGTGTTTTAGATATCTGGGAGTGGATCTGGCAGCGGATGGAACCATGGAAGCGGATGTGGATCATAGGCTGGGGGAGGGGGCGAAAATCCTGGGAGCCTTGAAGAATGTGTGGAAGTCGAGAACATTATCTCGGAGAGCAAAAATGGGTATGTTTGAAGGAATAGTGGTTCCAACAATGCTGTATGGTTGCGAGGCGTGGGCTATGGATAGAGTTGTGCGCAGGAGGATGGATGTGCTGGAAATGAGATGTTTGAGGACAATGTGTGGTGTGAGGTGGTTTGATCGAGTAAGTAACGTAAGGGTAAGAGAGATGTGTGGAAATAAAAAGAGCGTGGTCGAGAGAGCAGAAGAGGGTGTTTTGAAATGGTTTGGGCACATGGAGAGAATGAGTGAGGAGAGATTGACCAAGAGGATATATGTGTCGGAGGTGGAGGGAACGAGGAGAAGAGGGAGACCAAATTGGAGGTGGAAAGATGGAGTGAAAAAGATTTTGTGTGATCGGGGCCTGAACATGCAGGAGGGTGAAAGGAGGGCAAGAAATAGAGTGAATTGGAGTCATGTGGTATACAGGGGTTGACGTGCTGTCAGTGGATTGAAGCAAGGCATGTGAAGCGTCTGGGGTAAACCATGGAAAGCTGTGTAGGTATGTATATTTGCGTGTGTGGACGTGTGTATGTACATGTGTATGGGGGGGGGGGGGGGTTGGGCCATTTCTTTCGTCTGTTTCCTTGCGCTACCTCGCAAACGCGGGAGACAGCGACAAAGTATAAAAAAAAAAAAAAAAAAAAAAATATATATATATATATATATATATATATATATATATATATATATATATATATATATATATATATATATATGATGAGACGAGATATTGGGCAGATTTCCGTTTTGTTGGTGAAGTAAACGCCTTTTCACTTTGCCTCACAGGAACATTCCTTGATATATTTGAACAGCGAGTGGCAGGGCCTGAGAATGATGTCCGTAGCTCTTATCTTCCATATTGCTGGGAAGTGGATTACCCTGATATGATTAGGAGTCGTGTTTTTTCACTGGTAAAGTTTTGATGGTAATCCAGACCTGATCTGTCATCCAAGCAGATAATTTTGCTACTTCTCTCTCTCTCTCTCTCTCTCTCTCTCTCTCTCTCTCTCTCTCTCTCTCTCTCTCTCTCTCTCTCTCTCTCTCTCTCTCTCTCTCTCTCTCTCATATAATCTCCGTGACGGTCCTGGTCGTCGTGCAGGAGCGCGTCACATCACCGGGACGATTTAATTTAGGAGGGTCGTGTGGCAGCACGGTTGTCAGTTTCTAGTCTAGAGTTCCTGTCACCTGCCAGATGTTGCCATATGTTGGTTCGTCTTCATGTTATCACTGAGAGAGAGAGAGAGAGAGAGAGAGAGAGAGAGAGAGAGAGAGAGAGAGAGAGAGAGAGAGAGAGAGAGAGAGAGAGAGAGAGAGAGAGAGAGAGAGAGAGAGAGCAACCTACTGGTACAAAGACAGATGTGAAGATAAACACACACATTGATTGTTAAGTCGGAGAAACTTTGCAATTATTCCACTCACGGTGACATAAAAGTTCATTTTGTGTTATTACCAACTGGCGCGACCCCGTCATTTCCTTCGTCTCTCTCTCACTTCCTCTCCAGCTGTAAAGGTGTTCGTGTCACTCCACACTTCTTTCTGCAGACTTTCCAGAAGTAGTTTTCGAAATAGCACATATCCTTTATCCTTTTGTACGATATACTATGAAAGATCACTGTATATATATATATATATATATATATATATATATATATATATATATATATATATATATATATATATATATATATATATATATATATATATATATATATATTTTCCATGGGGATACGGGAGAAAGAATACTTCCCACGTATTCCCTGCGTGTCGTAGAAGGCGACTAAAAGGGGAGGGAGCGGGGGGATGGAAATCCTCCCCTCTCGTTTTTTTTTTAATTTTCCAAAAGAAGGAACAGAGAATTGGACCAGGTGAGGGTATTCCCTCAAAGGCCCAGTCCTCTGTTCTTAACGCTACCTCGCTAATGCGGGAAATGGCGAATAGTTGGAAAGAAAGATATATATATATATATATATATATATATATATATATATATATATATATATATATATATATATATATATATATATATTTTTTTTATTATACTTTGTCGCTGTCTCCCGCGTTTGCGAGGTAGCGCAAGGAAACAGACGAAAGAAATTGCCCAACCCCCCCCCCCCCCATACACATGTATATACATACGTCCACACACGCAAATATACATACCTACACAGCTTTCCATGGTTTACCACAGACGCTTCACATGCCTTGATTCAATCCACTGACAGCACGTCAACCCCGGTATACCACATCGCTCCAATTCACTCTATTCCTTGCCCTCCTTTCACCCTCCTGCATGTTCAGGCCCCGATCACACAAAATCTTTTTCACTCCATCTTTCCACCTCCAATTTGGTCTCCCTCTTCTCCTCGTTCCCTCCACCTCCGACACATATATCCTCTTGGTCAATTTTTCCTCACTCATTCTCTCCATGTGCCCAAACCACTTCAAAACACCCTCTTCTGCTCTCTCAACCACGCTCTTTTTATTTCCACACATCTCTCTTACCCTTACGTTACTCACTCGATCAAACCACCTCACACCAAACATTGTCCTCACACATCTCATTTCCAGCACATCCATCCTCATGCGCACAACTCTATCCATAGCCCACGCCTCATAACCATACAACATTGTTGGAACCACTATTCCTTCAAACATACCCATTTTTGCTTTCCCAGATAATATTCTCGACTTCCACACATTCTTCAAGGCTCCCAGAATTTTCGCCCCCTCCCCCACCCTATTATCCACTTCCGCTTCCATGGTTCCATCCGCTGCCAGATCCACTCCCAGATATCTAAAACACTTCACTTCCTCTAGTTTTTCTCCATTCAAACTCACCTCCCAATTGACTTGACCCTCAACCCTACTGTACCTAATAACCTTGCTCTTATTGACATTTACTCTTACTTTCTTCTTCCACACTCTTTACCAAACTCAGTCACAAGCTTCTGCAGTTTCTCACATGAATCAGCCACCAGCGCTGTATCATCAGCGAACAACAACTGACTCACTTCCCAAGCTCTCTCATCCACAACAGACTTCATATTTGCCCCTCTTTCCAAAACTCTTGCATTTACCTCCCTAACGACCCCATCCATAAACAAATTAAACAACCATGGAGACATCACACACCCCTGCCGCAAACCTACATTCACTGAGAACCAATCACTTTCCTCTCTTCCTACACGTACACATGCCTTACATCCTCGATAAAAACTTTTCACTGCTTCTAACAACTTGCCTCCCACACCATATATTCTTAATACCTTCCAAAGAGCATCTCTATCAACTCTATCATATGCCTTCTCCAGATCCATAAATGCTACATACAAATCCATTTGCTTTTCTAAGTATTTCTCACATACATTCTTCAAAGCAAACACCTGATCCACACATCCTCTACCACTTCTGAAACCACACTGCTCTTCCCCAATCTGATGCTCTGTACATGCCTTCACCCTCTCAATCAATACCCTCCCATATAATTTACCAGGAATACTCAACAAACTTATACCTCTGTAATTTGAGCACTCACTCTTATCCCCTTTGCCTTTGTACAATGGCACTATGCACGCATTCCGCCAATCCTCAGGCACCTCACCATGAGTCATACATACATTAAATAACCTTACCAACCAGTCAACAATACAGTCACCCCCTTTTTTAATAAATTCCACTGCAATACCATCCAAACCTGCTGCCTTGCCGGCTTTCATCTTCCGCAAAGCTTTCACTACCTCTTCTCTGTTTACCAAATCATTTTCCCTAACCCTCTCACTTTGCACACCACCTCGACCAAAACACCCTATATCTGCCACTCTATCATCAAACACATTCAACAAACCTTCAAAATACTCACTCCATCTCCTTCTCACATCACCACTACTTGTTATCACCTCCCCATTTGCGCCCTTCACTGAAGTTCCCATTTGCTCCCTTGTCTTACGCACTTTATTTACCTCCTTCCAGAACATCTTTTTATTCTCCCTAAAATTTAAAAGGAAATTATACATTTCCTTTTTCCATAGCCAGAGGTTGAACCATTATGTGACATTCATTTTTTCATTCATTTCAAGCTAGAAGTTTCAGTTTTCTAAATTGTTTCTTACATTTTTCATATGTATATATATGTATGTGTGTGTGTGTGTATATGTGCGTATGTATGTGTATGTGTGTGTATGTGTATATGTATATATATATGTATATTATCCCTGGGGATAGGGGTGAAAGAATACTTCCCACGTATTCCTCGCGTGTCGTAGAAAGCGACTAGAGGGGACGGGAGCGGGGGGCCAGAAATCCTCCCCTCCTTGTATTAACTTTCTAAAATGGGAAACAGAAGAAGGAGTCACGCGGGGAGTGCTCATCCTCCTCGAAGGCTCAGAGTGGGGTGCCTAAATGTGTGTGGATGTAACCAAGATGTGAAAAAAGGAGAGATAGGTAGTAGTTTGAGGAAAGGAACCTGGATGTTTGGCCTCTGAGTGAAACGAAGCTCAAGGGTAAAGGGGAAGAGTGGTTTGGGAATGTCTGGGGAGTAAAGTCAGGGGTTAGTGAGAAGACAAGAGCAAGGGAAGGAGTAGCAATACTCCTGAAACAGGAGTTGTGGGAGTATGTGATAGAATGTAAGAAAGTAAATTCTCGATTAATATGGGTAAAACTGAAAGTTGATGGAGAGAGGTGGGTGATTATTGGTGCATATGCACCTGGGCATGAGAAGAAAGATCATGAGAGGCAAGTGTTTTGGGAGCAGCTGAATGAGTGTGTTAGTGGTTTTGATGCACGAGACCGGGTTATAGTGATGGGTGATTTGAATGCAAAGGTGAGTAATGTGGCAGTTGAGGGAATAATTGGTATACATGGGGTGTTCAGTGTTGTAAATGGAAATGGTGAAGAGCTTGTAGATTTATGTGCTGAAAAAGGACTGATGATTGGGAATACCTGGTTTAAAAAGCGAGATATACATAAGTATACTTATGTAAGTAGGAGAGATGGCCAGAGAGCGTTATTGGATTACGTGTTAATTGACAGGCGTGCGAAAGAGAGACTTTTGGATGTTAATGTGCTGAGAGGTGCAACTGGAGGGATGTCTGATCATTATCTTGTGGAGGCTAAGGTGAAGATTTGTATGGGTTTTCAGAAAAGAAGAGTGAATGTTGGGGTGAAGAGGGTGGTGAGAGTAAGTGAGCTTGGGAAGGAGACCTGTGTGAGGAAGTACCAGGAGAGACTGAGTACAGAATGGAAAAAGGTGAGAACAATGGAAGTAAGGGGAGTGGGGGAGGAATGGGATGTATTTAGGGAATCAGTGATGGATTGCGCAAAAGATGCTTGTGGCATGAGAAGAGTGGGAGGTGGGTTGATTAGAAAGGGTAGTGTGTGGTGGGATGAAGAAGTAAGAGTATTAGTGAAAGAGAAGAGAGAGGCATTTGGACGATTTTTGCAGGGAAAAAATGCAATTGAGTGGGAGATGTATAAAAGAAAGAGACAGGAGGTCAAGAGAAAGGTGCAAGAGGTGAAAAAAAGGGCAAATGAGAGTTGGGGTGAGAGAGTATCATTAAATATATATATATATATATATATATATATATATATATATATATATATATATATATGTCTTTCTTTCTTTTAAACCATCCGCCATTTCCCGCGTTAGCGAGGTAGCGTTAAGAACAGAGGACTGGGCCTTTTTTGGAATATCCTCACCTGGCCCCCTCTGTTCCTTCTTTTGGAAAAAAAAAAAGAGAAAAAAGAAAAAAACGAGAGGGGAGATTTCCTGCCCCCCGCTCCCTCCCCTTTTATTCGCCTTTTACGACACGCAGGGAATACGTGGGAAGTATTCTTAATCCCCTATCCCCAGGGATAATATATACATATATATATATATATATATATATATATATATATATATATATATATATATATATATATATATATATATATATATATATATATATATATATATATATATGTATATATATATATATATATATATATATATATATGTATATATATATATATATATATATATATATATATATATATATATATATATATATATATATATATATATATATATATATGTATACATACATACATACATATATATATATATATATATATATATATATATATATATATATATATACGTGTAGGAAGAGAGGAAAGTGATTGGTTCTCAGTGAATGTAGGTTTGCGGCAGGGGTGTGTGATGTCTCCATGGTTGTTTAATTTGTTTATGGATGGGGTTGTTAGGGAGGTGAATGTAAGAGTTTTGGAAAGAGGGGCAAGTATGAAGTCTGTTGGGGATGAGAGAGCTTGGGAAGTGAGTCAGTTGTTGTTCGCTGATGATACAGCGCTGGTGGCTGATTCATGTGAGAAACTGAAGAAGCTGGTGACTGAGTTTGGTAAAGTGTGTGAAAGAAGAAAGTTAAGAGTAAATGTGAATAAGAGCAAGGTAATTAGTTACAGTAAGGTTGAGGGTCAAGTCAATTGGGAGGTAAGTTTGAATGGAGAAAAACTGGAGGAAGTAAAGTGTTTTAGATATCTGGGAGTGGATCTGTCAGCGGATGGAACCATGGAAGCGGAAGTGGATCATAGGGTGGGGGAGGGTGCGAAGATCCTGGGATCCTTGAAGAATGTGTGGAAGTCGAGAACATCATCTCGGAAAGCAAAAATGGGTATGTCTGAAGGAATAGTGGTTCCAACAATGTTGTATGGTTGCGAGGCGTGGGCTATGGATAGAGTTGTTCGCAGGAGGATGGATGTGCTGGAAATGAGATGTTTGAGGACAATGTGTGGTGTGAGGTGGTTTGATCGAGTAAGTAACGTAAGGGTAAGAGAGATGTGTGGAAATAAAAAGAGCGTGGTTGAGATAGCAGAAGAGGGTGTTTTGAAATGGTTTGGGCATATGGAGAGAATGAGTGAGGAAAGATTGACCAAGAGGATATATGTGTCGGAGGTGGAGGGAACGAGGAGAAGTGGGAGACCAAATTGGAGATGGAAAGATGGAGTGAAAAAGATTTTGTGTGATCGGGGCCTGAACATGCAGGAGGGTGAAAGGAGGGCAAGGAATAGAGTGAATTTGATCGATGTGGTATACCGGGGTTGACGTGCTGTCAGTGGATTGAATCAGGGCATATGAAGCGTCTGGGGTAAACCATGGAAAGCTGTGTAGGTATGTATATTTGCGTGTGTGGACATATGTATATACATGTGTATGGGGGTGGGTTGGGCCATTTCTTTCGTCTGTTTCCTTGCGCTAACTCGCAAACGCGGGAGACAGCGACAAAGCAAAAACAAAACAAAAAAAGGATAGGATATATGTGTCGGAGGTGGAGGGAACAAGGAGAAGAGGGAGACCAAATTGGACGTGGAAAGATGGAGTGAAAAAGATTTTGTGTGATCGGGGCCTGAACATGCAGGAGGGTGAAAGGAGGGCAAGGAATAGAGTGAATTGGAGCGATGTGGTATACCGGGGTTGACGTGCTGTCAGTGGATTGAATCAAGGCATGTGAAGCGTCTGGGGTAAACCATGGAAAGCTGTGTAGGTATGTATATTTGCGTGTGTGGGCGTATGTATATACATGTGTATGGGGGGGGTTGGGCCATTTATTTCGTCTGTTTCCTTGCGCTACCTCGCAAACGCGGGAGACAGCGACAAAGTATAATAAAAAAAATAATATAATATATATATATATATATATATATATATATATATATATATATATATATATATATATATATATATATATATATATATATATATATATATATATATATATATATATATATATATAGGGGATTAAGAATACTTCCCACGCATTCCTCACGTGTCGTAGAACGCGACTAAAGGGGACCGGAGCGGGGGGCCAGAAACCCTCCCCTCCTTGTATTTTAACTTTCTAAAAGGGGAAACAGAAGAAGTAGTCACGCGAGGAGTGCTCATCCTCCTCGAAGTCTCAGATTGGGGTGTCTAGATATGTGTGGATGTAACCAAGATGAGAAAAAAGGAGAGATAGGTAGTATGTTTGAGGAAAGGAACCTGGATGTTTTGGCTTTGAGTGAAACGAAGCTAAAGGATAAAGTGGAAGAGTGGTTTGGGAATGTCTTGGGAGTAAAGTCAGGGGTTAGTGAGAGGACAAGAGCAAGGGAAGGAGTAGCACTACTCCTGAATCAGGAGTTGTGGGAGTATGTGATAGAGTGTAAGAAAGTAAAAGGAGAGAGATGGGTGATTATTGATGCATATGCACCTGGGCATGAGAAGAAAGATCATGAGAGGCAAGTGTTTTGGGAGCAGCTGAATGATTGTGTTAGTGGTTCTGATGCACGAGACCGGGTTATAGTGATGGGTGATTTGAATGAAAAGGTGAGTAGTGTGGCAGTTGAGGGAATAATTGGTGTACATGGAGTGTTCAGTGTTGTAAATGAAAATGGTAAAGAGCTTGTAGATTTGTATGCTGAAAAAGGACTGGTGATTGGGAATACCTGGTTTGGGAAGCGAGATATACATAAGTATGCGTATGTAAGTGGGAGAGATGGCCAGAGAGCGTTGTTGGATTACGTGTTGATTGATAGACGCACGAGAGAGAGACTTTTGGATGTTAATGTGCTGAGGTGCAACTGGAGGAATGTCTGATCATTATCTTGTGGAAGCAAAGGTGAAGATTTGTGGGGGTTCTCAGAAAAGAAGAGAGAATGTTGTGGTGAAGAGAGTGGTGAGAGTAAGTGAGCTTGGGAAGGAGGCTTGTCTGAGGAAGTACCAGGAGAGACTGAGTACAGAATGGAAAAAGGTGAGAACAAAGGAGGTGAGGGGAGTGGGGAGGAATGGGATGTATTTAGGGAAGCAGTGATTGATTGCGCAAAAGATGCTTGTTGAATGAGAAGCGTGGGAGGTGGGTTGCTTAGAAAAGGTAGTGAGTGGTGGAAGGAAAAAGTAAGATTATTAGTGAAAGAGAAGAGAGAGGCACTTCAACGATTTTTGCAGGGAAATAATGCAAATGAGTGGGAGAAGTATAAAAGAAAGAGGCAGGAGGTCAAGAGAAGGGTGCAAGAGGTGGAAAAGAGGGCAAATGAGAGTTGGGGTGAGAGAGTATCATTAAATTTTAGGGAGAATAAAAAGATGTTTTGGAAGGAGGTAAAAAAAAGTGCGTAAGACAAGGGAGCAAATGGGAGCTTCACTGAAGGGGGCTAATGGGGAGGTGATAACAAGTAGTGGTGATGTGAGGAGATGGAGTGAGTATTTTGAAGGTTTGTTGAATGTGTTTGATGATAGAGTGGCAGATGTGGGGTGTCTTGGTCGAGGTGGTGTGCAAAGTGAGAGGGTTAGGGAAAATGATTTGGTAAATAGAGAAGAGGTAGTAAAAGCTTTACGGAAGATGAAAGCCGGCAAAGCGCAGGTTTGGATGGCATTGCAGTGGAATTTATGAAAAAAGGGGGTGACTGTATTGTTGACTGGTTGGTAAGGTTATTTAATGTACGTATGATTCATGGTAAAGTGCCTGAGGATTGGCGGAATGCTTGCATAGTGCCATTGTACAAAGGCAAAGGGGATAAGAGTGAGTGCTCAAATTACAGAGGTATAAGTTTGTTCGGTATTCCTGGTAAATTATATGGGAGGGTATTGATTGAGAGGGTGAAGACATGTACAGAGCATCAGACTGGGGAAGAGCAGTGTGGTTTTAGAAGTGGTAGAGGATGTGTGGATCAGGTGTTTGCTTTGAAGAATGTATGCGAGAAATACTTAGAAAAACAAATGGATCTGTATGTAGCATTTATGGATCTGGAGAAGGCATATGATAGAGTTGATAGAGATGCTCTGTGGAAGGTATTAAGAATATATGGTGTGGGAGGCAAGTTGTTAGAAGCAGTGAAAGGTTTTTATCGAGGATGTAAGGCATGTGTACGTGTAGGCAGAGAGGAATGTGATTGGTTCTCAGTGAATGTAGGTTTGCGGCAGGGGTGTGTGATGTCTCCATGGTTGTTTAATTTGTTTATGGATGGGGTTGTTAGGGAGGTGAATGCAAGAGTTTTGGAAAGAGGGGCAAGTATGAAGTCTGTTGTGGATGAGAGAGCTTGGTAGGTGAGTCAGTTGTTGTTCGCTGATGATGCAGCGCTGGTGGCTGATTCATATAAGAAACTGCAGAAGCTGGTGACTGAGTTTGTTAAAGTGTGTGAAAGAAGAAAGTTGAGAGTAAATGTGAATAAGAGCAAGGTTATTAGGTACAGTAGGGTTGAGGGTCAAGTCAACTGGGAGGTAAGTTTGAATGGATAAAAGCTGGAGGAAGTGAAGTGTTTTAGATATCTGGGAATGGATCTGTCAGCGGATGGAACCATGGAAGCGGAAGTGAATCATAGGGTGGGGGAGGGGGCGAAAGTTCTGGAGCCTTGAAGAATGTTTGGAAGTCGGGAACATTATCTCGGAAAGCAAAAATGGGTATGTTTGAAGGAATAGTGGTTCCAACAATGTTGTATGGTTGCGGAGCGTGGGCTACGGATAGAGTTGTGCGCAGGAGAGTGGATGTGCTGGAAATGAGATGTTTGAGGACAGTATGTGGTGTGAGGTGGTTTGATCGAGTAAGTAATGTAAGGGTGAGAGAGATGTGTGGAAATAAAAAGCGTGTGGTTGAGAGAGCAGAAGAGGGTGTTTTGAAATGGTTTGGTCACATGGAGAGAATGAGTGGGGAAAGAATGACCAAGAGGATATATGTGTCAGAGGTGGAGGGAACGAGGAGAAGTGGGAGACCAAATTGGAGGTGGAGAGATGGAGTGAAGAAGATTATGAGTGATCGGAGCCTGAACATGCAGGAGGGTGAAAGGCGTGCAAGGAATAGAGTGAATTGGAACGATGTGGTATACCGGGGTCGACGTGCTATCAATGGATTGAACCAGGGCTTGTGAAGCGTCTGGGTAAACCATGCAAAGTGTGTGGGGCCTGGATGTGGAAAGGGAGCTGTGGTTTCGGTGCATTATTACATGACAGGTAGAGACTGAGTGTGAACGAATGGGGCCTTTGGTGTTTTTCCTAGCGCTGCCTCGCACACATGAGGGGGGAGGGGGTTGTTATTCCATGTGTGGCGAGGTGGCGATGGGAACAAATAAGGGCAGACAGTATGAATTATGTAGATGTGTATATATGTATATGTCTGTGTGTGTATATATATGTGTACATTGAGATGTATAGGTATGTATATTGTGCCTGTGTGGACATGTATGTATATAGATGTGTATGTGGGCGGGTTGGGCCATTCTTTCGTCTGTTTCCTTGCGCTACCTCGCTAACGCAGGAGACAGCGACAAAGCAAAATAGATAAATATAATATATATATATATATATATATATATATATATATATATATATATATATATATATATATATATATATATATATTATCATTATACTTAATCGCAGTCTCCCGCGTCAGCGAGGTAGCGCAAGGAAACAGACGAGGAATGGCCCAACTCACCCACGTACACATGTATACACATAAACACCCACACACACACATATATATATATATATACATTTACATTTCAACGTATAATAACATATACATACACAGACATATACATATATACTCATATACATATTTATACCTGTTACCTTCATCCATTCTCGTCGCAACCCCACCACACATGAAAAAACATCCCCCACTCCTCCCCCACCAGCGAGGTAGCGCCTGGAAAAGACACAAAAGGCCACATTGTTCACACTGTCTCTAGCTGTCATGTATGATGCACCAAAACCACAGCTCCCTTTCCACATCCAGGCCCCACAGACCTTTCCATGATTTACCCCAGACATTTCACATGCGATAGTTCAATCCACTGACAGCACATCAATCCTAGTATACCACATCGTTCCAATTCACTCTATTCCTTGCATGCATTTCACCCTCCTGTATGTTCAGGCCCCAATCGCTCAAAATCTTTTTCACTCCTTCCTTCCACCTCCAATTTGCACTTCCGTTTCTCCTTCTTCCCTCCACGTCTGACCCATATATCCTCTTTGTCAATCTTTCCTCACTCATTCTCTCCATGTATTCAAACCATTTCACCACACCCCTTTCTGCTCTCTCAACCACACTCTTTATTACCACACATCTCTCTTACCCTTTCATTGCTTTCTCGATCAAACCACCTCACACCACATATTTCATTTATAACACATCCACCCTCCTCCGCACAACCCTATCTATAGCCCACGTATCGCAACCATATAACATTGTTGGAACTACTATTCTTCAAACATACCCATTTTTGCTCTCCGAGATATCATTCTCGCCTTCCACACATTTTTCAACTCTCCCCGAATTTTCGTCCTCTCCCCTACCCTGTGACACACTTCCGCTTCCATGGTTCCATCTGCTGCAAAGTCCACTCCCAGATATCTAAAACACTTCACTTCCTCCAGCTTTTCTCCATTCAAACTTATCTCCCAATTAACTATCAACTTGTCCCTCAGCCCTAGTGAACCTAAAAACCTTGCTCTTGTTTATATTTATGTATATGTATGTATATATATGTGTGTGTGTATATATATATATATATATATATATATATATATATATATATATATATATATATATATGTATATATATATATTCCTATAAGTCCAAACGGAAAAGTGAAACACGAAGAGTTCCCAAGTGCGCTTTCGTGTAATAATCCCATCATCACGCGAGACACAAGAGAGAATTATGACAGTCAGCTCATATACATCGAAGAGGCGAAGCTAGGACGCCATTTGGTAAACATGTGATCATCCAAAACATACAACGAGCGTTCATAAACTTATCATTTTACAAATCTTATCAACAATAAAGTTATCTAATTTGTACAGACCATCACTACTATTAAGATTATAATTCTTTGTGTATTTAATAATAGAAGATTCAATGATATTTCTCTTGGTTAGAGTTAACAACTGATATGGCGTTACTCCAGTCAATACAATGATGATAGTTTTTAGCATGATTAAACAAGGCATTTGATTCTTCTCCCGTTCTTATACTATATTTATGTTGCTTAAGTCTAACAGAAAGATCCTTACCAGTCTGACCAACATAAAATTTATCACAGTTTCCACAAGGAACTTTATAGATGCAACCAAGAGAATTTTCTGGTGAATTCCTGATTAAGATATTCTTTATAGTATTATTGTTGCTAAAGGAAACATTTACATGAAAGGATTTAAGCAACATGGGAAGCAAAGTGAAATTATTATCAAATGGGAGAACTAAAAGGTTCTTGGTGTCAATGGGAGCTTTGGGCTCAACTCTATAAAATGATTTCTTTGCTAACTTAAGGTATTTATCAATGAACGATCTAGGGTACTTTAACTTAGATCCAATAGCATATATCTTCTCAAACTCATCATCAATAAACTCTGGACTGCAAATACGTAATGCCCTTAGGAACATAGATTGAAATGATGATAATTTAACTCTGTCATGTTGAGATGAGTAATAATGGATATATGAGCATACATTGGCGAGTTTTCTGTATATGCTAAACTTAAACTTGTTCCCTTGTCTATGGATCATGCAATCTAAAAATGGTAACATACCATTATTTTCATTTTCTACAGTAAATTTGATGGAAGGTATTAAATTGTTAAGTAAAGGGAGAAATATTTGTAAATTTTCATTTGTTGGCCAAACACAAAGAACATCATCTACATACCTAAACCAAATTGCATTAGAAGGTAAGATAGCCTTTAGTAATTTTGTTTCAAAAAATTCTATATAAAGATTACTTAGTACAGGTGAAAAAGGGTTACCCATTGCCATACCAAATTTTTGAGCATAATAATCTCCATTAAATTGAAATACACAGTCTTTTATACACAATCTTATCAGTTCAGTGAAATTAGACTTTGAAATGAATATCATCCAAGACATCAAATAAATATTCTAAAAGGTCATCAACTAGAACTTTAGTGAAAAGTGAGGAAACATCAAAGCTAACTAGTTTGAAATCAAAATTGATATTGATATTGTTTAGCTTGTTGACTAAATCTACATTGTTCATGATATTAGAATTTGATACCTTACCCACTAAAGGGCTTAATAAGGAAACAAACCATTTTGATAATTTATATGTGATGGAGCCTACTGAACTCACTATAGGTCTTGCTGGAAAATTTTGTTTATGTGTTTTGATAAGTCCATACATATATGGCAATGAAGGGGACAAAGATGACAAATTTTTGATAAGAGAAATGTTACCTTTCAATAACAACTCCATTTCTTTATTGAAGTGAGAATTAACTGCTTCTAAGGGATTTTTACTAAGTTTAGAATATGTTGTGTTATCATTTAGAAGATTATTCATTTTAGATAAATAGTTACTTTTGTCTAAAATCACAACAGTGTTAGCCTTACTTTCTTTAGTAATATGTATATCCTTATCATTTTTTAAGGTGTTAATAGCTCTTATGAATCTTTTAGGGCAATATATATACATGTATATATATATATATATATATATATATATATATATATATATATATATATATATATATATATATATATATATATATATATATATATATATATGTATATATATATGTATATATATATATATATATATATATATATATATATATATATATATATATATATATATATATATATATATATATATATATATATATATATATATATATATATATATATTTATATATATATATATATATATATATATATATATATATTTTTTTTTTATTTTTTTTATTATACTTTGTCGCTGTCTCCCGCGTTTGCGAGGAAGCGCAAGGAAACAGACGAAAGAAATGGCCCCCCCCCCCCCCCATACACATGTATATACATACGTCCACACACGCAAATATACATACCTACACAGCTTTCCATGGTTTACCCCAGACGCTTCACATGCCTTGCTTCAATCCACTGACAGCACGTCAACCCCGGTATACCACATCGCTCCAATTCACTCTATTCCTTGCCCTCCTTTCACCCTCCTGCATGTTCAGGCCCCGATCACACAAAATCTTTTTCACTCCATCTTTCCACCTCCAATTTGGTCTCCCTCTTCTCCTTGTTCCCTCCACCTCCGACACATATATCCTCTTGGTCAATCTTTCCTCACTCATCCTCTCCATGTGCCCAAACCACTTCAAAACACCCTCTTCTGCTCTCTCGACCACGCTCTTTTTATTTCCACACATCTCTCTTACCCTTACGTTACTCACTCGATCAAACCACCACACACCACACATTGTCCTCAAACATCTCACCTCCAGCACATCCATCCTCCTGCGCACAACTCTATCCATAGCCCACGCCTCGCAACCATACAACATTGTTGGAACCACTATTCCTTCAAACATACCCATTTTTGCTTTCCGAGATAATGTTCTCGACTTCCACACATTCTTCAAGGCCCCCAGGATTTTCGCCCCCTCCCCCACCCTATGATCCACTTCCGCTTCCATGGTTCCGTCCGCTGCCAGATCCACTCCCAGATATCTAAAACACTTCACTTCCTCCAGTTTTTCTCCATTCAAACTCACCTCCCAATTGACTTGACCCTCAACCCTACTGTACCTAATAACCTTGCTCTTATTCACATTTACTCTTAACTTTCTTCTTCCACACACTTTTCCAAATATATATTTTTTTTTTTTTATTATACTTTGTCGCTGTCTCCCGCGTTTGCGAGGTAGCGCAAGGAAACAGACGAAAGAAATGGCCCAACCCCCCCCCATACACATGTATATACATACGTCCACACACGCAAATATACATACCTACACAGCTTTCCATGGTTTACCCCAGACGCTTCACATGCCCCGATTCAATCCACTGACAGCACGTCAACCCCGGTATACCACATCGCTCCAATTCACTCTATTCCTTGCCCTCCTTTCACCCTCCTGCATGTTCAGGCCCCGATCACACAAAATCCTTTTCACTCCATCCTTCCACCTCCAATTTGGTCTCCCTCTTCTCCTTGTTCCCTCCACCTCCGACACATATATCTTCTTGGTCAATCTCTCCTCACTCATCCTCTCCATGTGCCCAAACCACTTCAAAACACCCTCTTCTGCTCTCTCAACCACGCTCTTTTTATTACCACACATCTCTCTTACCCTTACGTTACTTACTCGATCAAACCACCTCACACCACACATTGTCCTCAAACATCTCATTTCCAGCACATCCATCCTCCTGCGCACAACTCTATCCATAGCCCACGCCTCGCAACCATACAACATTGTTGGAACCACTATTCCTTCAAACATACCCATTTTTGCTTTCCGAGATAATGTTCTCGACTTCCACACATTCTTCAAGGCCCCCAGGATTTTCGCCCCCTCCCCCACCCTATGATCCACTTCCGCTTCCATGGTTCCATCCGCTGCCAGATCCACTCCCAGATATCTAAAACACTTCACTTCCTCCAGTTTTTCTCCATTCAAACTCACCTCCCTATTGACTTGACCCTCAACCCTACTGTACCTAATAACCTTGCTCTTATTCACATTTACTCTTAACTTTCTTCTTCCACACACTTTTCCAAACTCAGTCACCAGCTTCTGCAGTTTCTCACATGAATCAGCCACCAGCGCTGTATCATCAGCGAACAACAACTGACTCACTTCCCAAGCTCTCTCATCCCAACAGACTTCATACTTGCCCCTCTTTCCAAAACTCTTGCATTTACCTCCCTAACAACCCCATCCATAAACAAATTAAACAACCATGGAGACATCACACACCCCTGCCGCAAACCTACATTCACTGAGAACCAATCACTTTACTCTCTTCCTACACGTACATATGCCTTACATCCTCGATAAAAACTTTTCACTGCTTCTAACAACTTTCCTCCCACACCATATATTCTTAATACCTTCCACAGAGCATCTCTATCAACTCTATCATATGCCTTCTCATGATCCATAAATGCTACATACAAATCCATTTGCTTTTCTAAGTATTTCTCACATACATTCTTCAAAGCAAACACCTGATCCACACATCGTCTACCACTTCTGAAACCACACTGCTCTTCCCCAATCTGATGCTCTGTACATGCCTTCACCCTCTCAATCAATACCCTCCCATATAATTTACCAGGAATACTCAACAAACTTATACCTCTGTAATTTGAGCACTCACTCTTATCCCCTTTGCCTTTGTACAATGGCACTATGCACGCATTCCGCCAATCCTCAGGCACCTCACCATGAGTCATACATACATTAAATAACCTTACCAACCAGTCAACAATACAGTCACCCCCTTTTTTAATAAATTCCACTGCAATATATATATATATATATACATATATATATATATATATATATATTTTTTTTTTTTTTTTTTTTTTTTTATACTTTGTCGCTGTCTCCCGCGTTTGCGAGGTAGCGCAAGGAAACAGACGAAAGAAATGGCCCAACCCCCCCCCCCCATACACATGTACCTACACACGTCCACACACGCAAATATACATACCTACACAGCTTTCCATGGTTTACCCCAGACGCTTCACATGCCTTGCTTCAATCCACTGACAGCACGTCAACCCCTGTATACCACATGACTCCAATTCACTCTATTTCTTGCCCTCCTTTCACCCTCCTGCATGTTCAGGCCCCGATCACACAAAATCTTTTTCACTCCATCTTTCCACCTCCAATTTGGTCTCCCTCTTCTCCTCGTTCCCTCCACCTCCGACACATATATCCTCTTGGTCAATCTCTCCTCACTCATTCTCTCCATGTGCCCAAACCATTTCAAAACACCCTCTTCTGCTCTCTCAACCACGCTCTTTTTATTTCCACACATCTCTCTTACCCTTACGTTACTTACTCGATCAAACCACCTCACACCACACATTGTCCTCAAACATCTCATTTCCAGCACATCCATCCTCCTGCGCACAACTCTATCCATAGCCCACGCCTCGCAACCATACAACATTGTTGGAACCACTATTCCTTCAAACATACCCATTTTTGCTTTCCGAGATAATGTTCTCGACTTCCACACATTTTTCAAGGCTCCCAAAATTTTCGCCCCCTCCCCCACCCTATGATCCACTTCCGCTTCCATGGTTCCATCCGCTGCCAGATCCACTCCCAGATATCTAAAACACTTCACTTCCTCCAGTTTTTCTCCATTCAAACTCACCTCCCTATTGACTTGACCCTCAACCCTACTGTACCTAATAACCTTGCTCTTATTCACATTTACTCTTAACTTTCTTCTTCCACACACTTTTCCAAACTCAGTCACCAGCTTCTGCAGTTTCTCACATGAATCAGCCACCAGCGCTGTATCATCAGCGAACAACAACTGACTCACTTCCCAAGCTCTCTCATCCCAACAGACTTCATACTTGCCCCTCTTTCCAAAACTCTTGCATTTACCTCCCTAACAACCCCATCCATAAACAAATTAAACAACCATGGAGACATCACACACCCCTGCCGCAAACCTACATTCACTGAGAACCAATCACTTTCCTCTCTTCCTACACGTACACATGCCTTACATCCTCGATAAAAACTTTTCACTGCTTCTAACAACTTGCCTCCCACACCATATATTCTTAATACCTTCCACAGAGCATCTCTATCAACTCTATCATATGCCTTCTCCAGATCCATAAATGCTACATACAAATCCATTTGCTTTTCTAAGTATTTCTCACATACATTCTTCAAAGCAAACACCTGATCCACACATCCTCTACCACTTCTGAAACCGCACTGCTCTTCCCCAATCTGATGCTCTGTACATGCCTTCACCCTCTCAATCAATACCCTCCCATATAATTTACCAGGAATACTCAACAAACTTATACCTCTGTAATTTGAGCACTCACTCTTATCCCCTTTGCCTTTGTACAATGGCACTATGCACGCATTCCGCCAATCCTCAGGCACCTCACCATGAGTCATACATACATTAAATAACCTTACCAACCAGTCAACAATACAGTCACCCCCTTTCTTAATAAATTCCACTGCAATACCATCCAAACCTGCTGCCTTGCCGGCTTTCATCTTCCGCAAAGCTTCTACTACCTCTTCTCTGTTTACCAAATCATTTTCCCTAACCCTCTCACTTTGCACACCACCTCGACCAAAACACCCTATATCTGCCACTCTGTCATCAGACACATTCAACAAACCTTCAAAATACTCATTCCATCTCCTTCTCACATCACCGCTACTTGTTATCACCTCCCCATTTACGCCCTTCACTGAAGTTCCCATTTGCTCCCTTGTCTTACGCACCCTATTTACCTCCTTCCAGAACATCTTTTTATTCTCCCTAAAATTTACTGATAGTCTCTCACCCCAACTCTCATTTGCCCTTTTTTTCACCTCTTGCACCTTTCTCTTGACCTCCTGTCTCTTTCTTTTATACTTCTCCCACTCAATTGCATTTTTTCCCTGCAAAAATCGTCCAAATGCCTCTCTCTTCTCTTTCACTAATACTCTTACTTCTTCATCCCACCACTCACTACCCTTTCTAAACAGCCCACCTCCCACTCTTCTCATGCCACAAGCATCTTTTGCGCAATCCATCACTGATTCCCTAAATACATCCCATTCCTCCCCGACTCCCCTTACTTCCATTGTTCTCACCTTTTTCCATTCTGTACACAGTCTCTCCTGGTACTTCCCCACACAGGTCTCCTTCCCAAGCTCACTTACTCTCACCACCTTCTTCACCCCAACATTCACTCCTCTTTTCTGAAAACCCATACTAATCTTCACCTTAGCCTCCACAAGATAATGATCAGACATCCCTCCAGTTGCACCTCTCAGCACATTAACATCCAAAAGTCTCTCTTTCGCACGCCTGTCAATTAACACGTAATCCAATAACGCTCTCTGGCCATCTCTCCTACTTACATAAGTATACTTATGTATATCTCGCTTTTTAAACCAGGTATTCCCAATCATCAGTCCTTTTTCAGCACATAAATCTACAAGCTCTTCACCATTTCCATTTACAACACTGAACACCCCATGCATACCAATTATTCCCTCAACTGCCACATTACTCACCTTTGCATTCAAATCACCCATCACTATAACCCGGTCTCGTGCATCAAAACCGCTAACACACTCATTTAGCTGCTCCCAAAACACTTGCCTCTCATGATCTTTCTTCTCATGCCCAGGTGCATATGCACCAATAATCACCCACCTCTCTCCATCAACTTTCAATTTTACCCATATTAATCGAGAATTTACTTTCTTACATTCTATATATATATATATATATATATATATATATATATATTTTGTTTCCTTGCGCTACCTCGCAAATGCGGGAGACAGCGGCAAAAGAAAAAAAAAAAAAAAATATATATATATATATATATATATATATATATATATATATATATATATATATATATATATGAACACAAATATAGTGTATATGAACGGGTACTTTCATAGGATATGTAATACCCTCCAACAGCCAGGATTCTAACTCAGGGTCTTTTTGCCTGGTAGCCAGGAACGCTAACAGCTAAGCTAAGATCGCCACTAATAAGGAAATCACTATTCGATTACAAGTAAGCGAATGCCTTTCATCTCACATCCATGAGCAACGGAATCTATGTATACCGCTCAAATCACATTAGGCTCACATTACCAGAAGCTAACATTTTGCGAACCATATTGGAAAAACGTGGAGGTATATGAACACGAAAATAGTTCACAGAAAGCATAAAGCTTGCTGTTGGTTATGTGAGCCTAATGGGATTTGACCGGTGTAGACCCTGTCCCTCATGTTTGTTTGTAAGACGAAAGGCATTCGGATACTTGTAAATGATTAGTCGTTTCCCTATTAGGGGCGATCATAGCCTAGCCGTTAGCGTTCCCGCCTACCAGGCAAGAAAGGTCCCGGGTTCGAGTCCTGGCTGTTGCAGGGTATTATGTTCTATGAAAGTGAGGGTTCATATGCACTATAATGGTATTCATAAACCTCTGCGTTTGTATATTAAGGCTCTCTAAGATGCTAGCTTCAGGTAATGAGAGCCTAATGGGATTTGACCAATGTGGACCCCCTTCCTCATGGATGTGAAACGAAAGGTATTCGATTACTCGTAATAGAATAGTCATTATATTATTTGGAGCGATCATAGCCTAGCCGTTTGCGTTCCCGACCACCACACAACAAAGGTCCTGGGTTCGAATCCTGGCTGTTGGAGGGTATTATGTGATATATACATTTTTTTTTTTTTTTTTTTTTTTATACTTTGTCGCTGTCTCCCGCGTTTGCGAGGTAGCGCAAGGATATATACATACATATATATATATATATATATATATATATATATATATATATATATATATATATATATATATATATATGTGTGTATATATATATGTATATATATATATATATATATATATATATATATATATATATATATATATATATATATATATATATATATATATATATATATATATATATATATATATATATATGTATATGTATATTATATATATATTTTATTTTGCTGTGTCGCTGTCTCCCGCGTTTGCGAGGTAGCGCAAGGAAACAGACGAGAGAAATGGCCCAACCCACCCCCATACACATGTATATACATACACGTCCACACACGCAAATACACATACCCATACATCTCAATGTACACATATATATACACACACACAGACACATACATATATACACATGCACACAATTCACACTGTCTGCCTTTATTCAATCCCATCGCCACCTCGCCACACATAGAATAACATCCCCCTCCCCCCTCATGTGTGCGAGGTAGCGCTAGGAAAAGACAACAAAGGCCCCATTCGTTCACACTCAGTCTCTAGCTGTCATGTAATAATGCCCGAAACCACAGCTCCCTTTCCACATCCAGGCCCCACAGAACTTTCCATGGTTTACCCCAGACGCTTCACATGCCCTGATTCAATCCACTGACAGCACGTCGACCCCGGTATACCACATCGATCCAATTCACTCTATTCCTTGCCCGCCTTTCATCCTCCTGCATGTTCAGGCCCCGATCACTCAAAATCTTTTTCACTCCATCTTTCCACCTCCAATTTGGTCTTCCACTTCTCCTCGTTCCCTCCACCTCTGACACATATATCCTCTTGGTCAATCTTTCCTCACTCATTCTCTCCATGTGCCCAAGCCATTTCAAAACACCCTCTTCTGCTCTCTTAACCACGCTCTTTTTATTTCCACACATCTCTCTTACCCTTACATTACTTACTCGATCAAACCACCTCACACCACATAGTGTCCTCAAACATCTCATTTCCAGCACATCCACCCTCCTGCACACAACTCTATCCATGGCCCACGCCTCGCAACCATACAACATTGTTGGAACCACTTTTCCTTCAAACATAGCCATTTTTGCTTTCCGAGATAATGTTCTCGACTTCCACACATTCTTGAAGGCTCCCAGGATTTTCGCACCCTCCCCCACCCTATGATTCATTCCGCTTCCATGGTTCCATCCGCTGCCAGATCCACTCCCAGATTTCTAAAACAGTTTACTTCCTCTACTTTTACTCCATTCAAACTTATCTCCCAGTTGACTTGACCCTCAACCCTACTGTACCTAATAACCTTGCTCTTATTCCTATTTACTCTTAACTTGCACACACTTTACCAAACTCAGTCATCAGCTTCAGTAGTTTCTCACATGAATCAGCCACCAGCGCTGTATCATCAGCGAACAACAACTGACTCACTTCCCAAGCTCTCTCGTCCCCAACAGACTTCATACTTGCCCATCTTTCCAAAACTCTTGCATTCACCTCCCTAACAACCCATCCATAAACAAATTAAACAACCATGGAGACATCACACACCCCTACCGCAAACCTACATTCACTGAGAACCAATCACTTTCCTCTCTTCCTACACGTACACATGCCTTACATCCTCGATAAAAACTTTTCACTGCTTCTAACAACTTGCCTCCGACACCATATATTCTTAGTACTTTCCACAGAGCATCTCTATCAACTCTATCATATGCCTTCTCCAGATCCATAAATGCTACATACAAATCCATTTATATATCCATATCCATATTTAATATATATATATATATATATATATATATATATATATATATATATATATATATATATATATACATATATATATATATATATATAGTGTGTGTGTGTGTGTGTGTGTGTGTGTGTGTGTGTGTGTGTGTGTGTGAGTGTGTGTGTGTGCAAAAAAAAAAAAAACACGGGAAAATGAAACAGGAGAAGTTTCCAGGTGCACTCTAGTGTAATCATCACATCGTCACTGGAGGTGCAAAAATGAAGTTGAAGACAGAACGAGATTGTTTGCAAAAGTCGCCTTAGCTACGTCTATCACTTGTGGTAATGAGCTGACTGTTCTACGACTTCTATTTCATACTTGTATTTCCCTTGACGATGTGATAATTACACGAAAGTGCACTTGGGAACTTATCTTGTTTAATTTTCCTGTTTTTCTTCATATATTAGACCACGTGTACCACTGTGATCTCTTGCAACATATGTAATTTTAAGTGGAGAAAAATTGGAGGATGTTAGGTGTCTTAGATATCTGGGAGTAGACTTAGCAGTGAATGAAACCATGGAAGCGGAAGTGAGTCACAGGGTGGGGGAAGGGGCGAGGTTCTAGGAGCGTTGGAGAATGTGTGGAAAGAGGGAGCCTTATCTCAGAAAGCAAAAATGGGGATGTTTGAAGGAATAGTGGTTCCAACAATATCATATATTTGCGAGGCATGTGCTACATATAAGGCTGTACGGAGGAGCGTGGATGTGTTGGAAATGAAATGCTTGACAATATGTGGTGTGAGGTGGTTTGATCGAGTAAGCAATGAAAGGATACGAGATGTGTGGTAATAAAAAGAGTGTGGTTGAGAGTAGAAGAGGGTGTGTTGAAATGGTTTGGACATATGGAGAGAATGAGTGAGGAAAAGGTGACAAAGAGGATATATGTGTCAGAGGTGGAGGGAACAAGGATAAGCGGGAGACCAAATTGGAGGTGGAAGGATGGATTGAAAAAGATTTTGTGATCGAGGCCTGAACATAGAGGAGGGTGATAGGCGTTCAAGAAACAGAGTGAATTGGAACGATGTGGTATATCGGGGTACTGGAGATCAGAAACGGGGGAACGACCTAAGAAGTTGACATCTACGGAGGCGCAAATAACGTGAATCGTTAACCTGTGGCGAAGCGATTGTCAACTTCTATTTCTTTAAACTCCGCTTCTTCACTCGTCATTACATATGTTAACAATCCTGATGGAGAAAAACTACTTTGTCTCACTAGAAGCAAAGTATTTGCTCACGGATCTGTACTCGTTAATGAGAGTGAGATTAGGCAAATCTTGCATAATATAGTTCCTTAGCTCAATACTGGCAAAGCCTATCCGCAATCTGAATACCAATTTTTTTTCTGAGCGAAACATTTTTATGTCAAGCTGGCTCTCATAGGATTTGATTCTCGATCAGATAATCGCCTTAGTAGTTCGTCTCTGTACTCTTTGCTCTGTCTATACATTTTCCCAAGCTGGACGACCATAACTGAAATAATATCTAAAGTATTGGGGTGGCACACACCAGTGACTGTAGAGGATGATGACTAGTTTTTTTTAGACTTGAAATCAAACGTCCATGTGATGAAGATTAGAATCGTGTTCGTTATTTTACTCCTACGAACTGCCTACACCTTTCCTTTACCTCCTTTCCTTTTTGCAGCCCAACAAATTTCACTTTGTGGCTTGTTCTCCCACTTTTACTGTCAATATGTAAAGCATTTTTCTCTTACCGTTATGAACATTCATATATATTTTACAAACCCACTCCATCAAGTTGTCTGTGTCACCTTTTATTTTATCTGTGAATATTAACCTAAATCATATGTTATTGTTAATGTCACTGATGTACAACAGAAAAAGAACCAGTCCTGAGATCAGCTGACCCTTGTGGCACACCACTTGTTCCGTTTAACCATTCTGAGGTTGACTATAATTCAATACTCTTTCTTTGCGGCCATTCAACTAATTTCCTAACCACCGAAGTACAAGCCTATGGCTATAGAGTGACTTAACTTTTACTGATAATCTTTGTTGCTGGACTTTATCGATTGCTTTTTGGTAATCTAAAGAGATAGGCAGTGATTACGAGTGCACCGATGTACCCTTGAGGTAAGTGGCAACAGCTAGGCTTGGCGTGCGAATAGCAGAACAGAGTGTGTAGCCCGACGCACACTTGAGCTAAGAGTTCAAATAAGAAAACAGAATGCAACCATGTTGGTCGTGCCTGGAGCCGCTGCTGCTTTACTGTCATCATAAATGCTATTTATAGCATACAAGAAAATCAGGTAAATTTGTCAGATATGAAAAATTTTGAGGAAAATAAACAGATAGTGAAGAGATGATCATATAAACGATTGCGGTCTTTTCTGGAATGATGGTTTCCATATTTCCATAAAACACTTATTGTAAAGAACAATCAGGGGCTAGACTATTTCGTTTTTGGCCTTGATGTCTTGTGAATAAAACTTACCACAACCAATATTTTTGCTTTCCTTTAATGCTGACATTAAATCTTGTTTGTGTACGTTAGTGTGATGCAAAATGTTCGATTCTTCTATCACTGGAACCTGGATCTAGAACAGTATACAGTTCATATGGTAGTTTGATTTGAAGTACAAATTTTAAATTCTTTTGCCTTTCTTACCATATTTACGTAATATCCTTTTATTATATTTGTTGTTCTACATCCTTGAAGTTTTTGTGAGATATTTTCTTGGAAAACTGGAAGTTCTTTATCTAATTGTTTCATCATTTTTACTTAGATCTGGAAACTGATCGTCTGCTACGATTGAGCACCTCAATTCCCTCCACTACTTTAAATGTCTTACTAAAATTTTTCCAAACTACGTCCATATCGTTTTCATTGACATCACTGCACCGTATACTAGCCAGAACAATACGACGATCATTGCAGCCTAGTCTAAAATCAGGTATTTTTTTTCATGTATTATGCTGACTAACGTAAAGTTGTATTGAAAGTTACCTCAAAAGTAGTATGTTTATGATGACATGTATCAAACTTGTTTCCACCATCAACATACCTGACAAGATCCTCGTTTGTGGCTAGGTTTCAGGCTAATATGCTCAGGTCACAGTTATTAAGTTTCTTAACAAATTACATTTGGGTATCATCTGACAAGTATAGGCACAGTCCATACCAAGAACTCGTGGAAGGGGAATCTCCCCATCTTACTGCTAGTGGGTTATATTATCAAATTTCATTAATATCAAACTGCTTCCAACTGGCCAGAGAGTCGTCTCTCCTCGTCCTCCTGTGTTTGTTTAATGAACCTGTAAACCAGTGCTAGTGTTACCATCCTACGGGGATTACCTTCCATTTCCTCATATGTTGAGTCGATTGTCAACAGCTACTGACCTCTTCAGTGCAGGACCATGATTATCATCAAGACATGATCGACTAATTGGTTCCATCTGGCATGTTAAATAGGATATAACTTGGAATTGCATGACTGACTAGGGAATCTCTATATTGATATATTACGAACATTCATTGACATCAGTTATATATCAACTTTCTTCTTGTGTAAGACCAAATCTGATCTTTTTTTCATATAATTTCGCCATTTGAAAAAATAAAATATACAATGAATGACTGCATATTGTCGAGAAAACTACCTCCGACCGGGGACGGGCCTGCCTCACACACATTACCTTTTCCTCCACCAAAACACACAAGAAGACTCACTAGGGAGTCTGCCAAAACGGGCAGCACATAAATCGTTCAAGCGTAGCCTATCCAGCACAAACATCTCAGGCCGCATACAGAAATACTGCCACAAGTTTAAGACCTTATTTCCCTCCTGTGCAAATAAAGGAGATTCCTGAAGTTGAATTATTGTAAGTTTTGCTTCCGCTTTGACGAATAAGCTGAGCATACTTCTCCAGCGACTCCTCTGATATTTTCTTGCACATGTCGTTGGTGCCTTTGTGGCAAATCATCAGCTCGAGAGTGTTACTGTCAGCACAATCTCGACGTCCTGTAGCGCGTCGAGTGTTGTCACCTACCTGGGCACCTGGAGAGCAATATTGTTTATAGCAGGAAGAGTTCCTGGCGCAGATCTCCTCCACCTGGCCTCGGATGATGGAGTCTCCAAACAGACTTACCTCATCCTAAGCCTGAAAGCGATTTTGTGTCGTTATTGGCAACAAAATGTTTGCGTTATAGAAGCTTTGCACCTACCTCTTCACACAGCTTCAAAAGGCTGGTCCACCAAAGTGAAAGAAGGTTTAGGCTGGGGTGCTTCATTGTCAACTTCGCTACTCCTTTGCGACGATTGCCATCTCCCTGACACACCTAGGAAGCTGTTTATGATTGATTTTTACTGAAGGTTTAATCACCGATATAAGTTATCAATCCTGCCTAAAGCAGCGGTCAACACCTCAGGCATACGTCCATTCTGGCATGACCTGCAAAGGAAGGCTTTAGTTAAGATTAATGAAGAACTGGGAGCCAAACTTCCCAGTACAGAGCGACCGCTCCTGACCTGCTGGCATACTGAAGAATATCTAATGAACAAACTCGCACTTCATGAACGAATATTACCAACAGACCGCCAACGTCACCGTGGGACGTTATCCCTCACACTGCACGAAAGGTTTGCACTACCATGCTCAGAACAGATACAGTCACTACACCATAAGATACCCTGTACAGCAAACACAAGAAGCAGATCTTAACATCCACACAAATAAAAGGATATAAAATCTGAATTCGTCTGGGCTCGTCCGTCCCTTGCCAAGGACGGCATAAGAATGTGAGAGCAAAGATGGCATGGTATAGCTCAGCACGGATATCCTCCCCTCCTGTATGATTGCTTTCAAAATGTGTTACTAAAGTAGCCAGGCCAAGGTTTTTCCCTATGATGCCTTTTTGCCTGTTTCCGATGCTACATCCCTAACATACGAACCTCTCGTTTTTAATTTTTCAAAAGACGGAACAGAGAAAGGGGCCAAGTGAGGATATTCCCTCAAAGGCTCAGTCCTCTATTCTTGACGCTACCTTGTTAACGCGGGAAATGGCGAATAGTACGAAAAAATATATATATATATATATATAGATACATATATATATATATATATATATATATATATATATATATATATATTTGGAAGTGAAATCGTCCCCATAGAAAGGGCCTACAGTTTTTACTTTTCCTGAAAGAGAAACAGAGAAGGGGGCCAAGAGAGGATTTGTTCTCCAAAGCTCGTCTTCTGTTCTTGACGCTGCCTTACTAACGAAGGAAATGGTAAACATGTACGAAAAAATGAATGCAATAAATATATATATATATATATATATATATATATATATATATATATATATATATATATATATATATATATATATTTTTTTTTTTTTTTTTTTATACTTTGTCGCTGTCTCCCGCGTTTGCGAGGTAGCGCAAGGAAACAGACGAAAGAAATGGCCCAACCCCCCCCCCCCATACACATGTACATACACACGTCCACACACGCAAATATTCATACCTACACAGCTTTCCATGGTTTACCCCAGACGCTTCACATGCCTTGATTCAATCCACTGACAGCACGTCAACCCCTGTATACCACATCGCTCCAATTCACTCTATTCCTTGCCCTCCTTTCACCCTCCTGCATGTTCAGGCCCCGATCACACAAAATCCTTTTCACTCCATCTTTCCACCTCCAATTTGGTCTCCCTCTTCTCCTCGTTCCCTCCACCTCCGACACATATATCCTCTTGGTCAATCTTTCCTCACTCATTCTCTCCATGTGCCCAAACCACTTCAAAACACCCTCTTCTGCTCTCTCAACCACGCTCTTTTTATTTCCACACATCTCTCTTACCCTTACGTTACTTACTCGATCAAACCACCTCACACCACACATTGTCCTCAAACATCTCATTTCCAGCACATCCATCCTCCTACGCACAACTCTATCCATAGCCCACGCCTCGCAACCATACAACATTGTTGGAACTACTATTCCTTCAAACATACCCATTTTTGCTTTCCGGGATAATGTTCTCGACTTCCACACATTTTTCAAGGCTCCCAAAATTTTCGCCCCCTCCCCCACCCTATGATCCACTTCCGCTTCCATGGTTCCATCCGCTGACAGATCCACTCCCAGATATCTAAAACACTTCACTTCCTCCAGCCTCTCACCATTCAAACTCACCTCCCAATTGACTTGACCCTCAACCCTACTGTACCTAATAACCTTGCTCTTATTGACATTTACTCTTAACTTTCTTCTTCCACACACTTTACCAAACTCCGTCACCAGCTTCTGCAGTTTCTCACATGAATCCGCCACCAGCGCTGTATCATCAGCGAACAACAACTGACTCACTTCCCAAGCTCTCTCATCCCCAACAGACTTCATACTTGCCCCTCTTTCCAAAACTCTTGCATTTACCTCCCTAACAACCCCATCCATAAACAAATTAAACAACCATGGAGACATCACACACCCCTGCCGCAAACCTACATTCACTGAGAACCAATCACTTTCCTCTCTTCCTACACGTACACATGCCTTACATCCTCGATAAAAACTTTTCACTGCTTCTAACAACTTTCCTCCCACACCATATATTCTTAATACCTTCCACAGAGCATCTCTATCAACTCTATCATATGCCTTCTCCAGATCCATAAATGCTACATACAAATCCATTTGCTTTTCTAAGTATTTCTCACATACATTCTTCAAAGCAAACACCTGATCCACACATCCTCTACCACTTCTGAAACCACACTGCTCTTCCCCAATCTGATGCTCTGTACATGCCTTCACCCTCTCAATCAATACCCTCCCATATAATTTACCAGGAATACTCAACAAACTTATACCTCTGTAATTTGAGCACTCACTCTTATCCCCTTTGCCTTTGTACAATGGCACTATGCAAGCATTCCGCCAATCCTCAGGCACCTCACCATGAGTCATACATACATTAAATAACCTTACCAACCAGTCAACAATACAGTCACCCCCTTTTTTAATATATATATATAATATATATATATATATATATATATATATATATATATATATATATGTATATATATATATATATATATATATATATATATATATATATATATATATATATATATATATATATCCCTGGGGATAGGGGAGAAAGAATACTTCCCACGTATTCCCTGCGTGTCGTAGAAGGCGACTAAAAGGGGAGGGAGCGGGGGGCTGGAAATCCTCCCCTCTCACTTTTTTTTTTTTTTTTTTTTTTTTTAATTTTCCAAAAGAGGGAACAGAGAAGGGGCCCAGGTGAGGATATTCCCTCAAGGGCCCAGTCCTCTGTTCTCAACGCTACCTCGCTAATGCGGGAAATGGCGAATAGTATGAAAGAAAGAAAGATATATATATATATATATATATATATATATATATATATATATATATATATATATATATATATATATATATATATATATATATATATATATGTATACATATATATATATATATTTATGTATATATATATATATATATATATATGTATACATATGTATATATATATATATATATATATATATATATATATATATATATATATATATATATATATATATATATATATATATATATATATATACATATATATATCGAGGATGTAAGGCATATGTACGTGTAGGAAGAGAGGAAAGTGATTGGTTCTCAGTGAATGTAGGTTTGCGGCAGGGGTGTGTGATGTCTCCATGGTGGTTTAATTTGTTTATGGATGGGGTTGTTAGGGAGGTAAATGCAAGAGTTTTGGAAAGAGGGGCAAGTATGAAGTCTGTTGGGGATGAGAAAGCTTGGGAAGTGAGTCAGTTGTTGTTCGCTGATGATACAGCGCTGGTGGCTGATTCATGTGAGAAACTGCAGAAGCTGGTGACTGAGTTTGGAAAAGTGTGTGGAAGAAGAAAGTTAAGAGTAAATGTGAATAAGAGCAAGGTTATTAGGTACAGTAGGGTTGAGGGTCAAGTCAATTGGGAGGTGAGTTTGAATGGAGAAAAACTGGGGGAAGTGAAGTGTTTTAGATATCTGGGAGTGGATCTGGCAGCGGATGGAACCATGGAAGCGGAAGTGGATCATAGGGTGGGGGAGGGGGCGAAAATCCTGGGGGCCTTGAAGAATGTGTGGAAGTCGAGAACATTATCTCGGAAAGCAAAAATGGGTATGTTTGAAGGAATAGTGGTTCCAACAATGTTGTATGGTTGCGAGGCGTGGGCTATGGATAGAGTTGTGCGCAGGAGGATGGATGTGCTGGAAATGAGATGTTTGAGGACAATGTGTGGTGTGAGGTGGTTTGATCGAGTGAGTAACGTAAGGGTAAGAGAGATGTGTGGAAATAAAAAGAGCGTGGTTGAGAGAGCAGAAGAGGGTGTTTTGAAGTGGTTTGGGCACATGGAGAGGATGAGTGAGGAAAGATTGACCAAGAGGATATATGTGTCGGAGGTGGAGGGAACGAGGAGAAGAGGGAGACCAAATTGGAGGTGGAAAGATGGAGTGAAAAAGATTTTGTGTGATCGGGGCCTGAACATGCAGGAGGGTGAAAGGAGGGCAAGGAATAGAGTGAGTTGGAGCGATGTGGTATACCGGGGTTGACGTGCTGTCAGTGGATTGAAACAGGGCATGTGAAGCGTCTGGGGTAAACCGTGGAAGGCTGTGTAGGTATGTATATTTGCGTGTGTGGACGTATGTATATACATGTGTATGGGGGGGGGTTGGGCCATTTCTTTCGTCTGTTTCCTTGCGCTACCTCGCAAACGCGGGAGACAGCGACAAAGTATAATAAAAAAAATAATAATATATATATATATATTTTATATATATCGCATGTTTACCAAATGGCGTCCTAGCTTCGTCTCTTCGATGTATATCAACTGACTGCTATATTTCTCTCTTGTGTCTCCCCTGATGTGATTATTCCACGAAAGTGCACTTGGGAACTTACGTGTTTCATTTTCCCCGTAGGAATATCCTCGATCACGCGCAAAATTGTGATACTTTCCAACATATATATATATATATATATATATATATATATATATATATATATATATATATATATATATATATATATATATATATATATATATATATATATATAATATATATTCTTCTTTCAAACTATTCGCCATTTCCCGCGTTAGCGAGGTAGCGTTAAGAACAGAGGACTGGGCCTTTGAGGGAATATCCTCACCTGGTCCCCTTCTCTGTCCCTTCTTTTGGGAAAAAAAAAAAACGAGAGGGGACGATTTCCAGCCCCCCGCTCCCACATATATATATATATATATATATATATATATATATATATATATATATATATATATATATATATATATATATATATATATATATATATATAGTACCCTGCTGTTTTGTCCAGTAATGATGGGTCGTCTTTACACAGTAAGGTTTTAGCAAGATGTCTGAGAAAGACCACGTGAAAGCTCTCACTCAGATGTTTTTGTCTCGTGATCCACCGTCACACTCTTGGACAGCAACGAGAGAGAGTCGAAAGTTTATGAACGTTCGTTTTTCTTTTACAAATTCACAAGATAATGCTCAGGAAACCACGCCATGTTTCTCCTACGAACATTTGCGCGCCTTATACATGCTCATCATTTTCTTATGTGGTATGTAATTGCTTTGTCATTAAGTCCACTCCTGTGATACACTACCATCAGAGTCATACAGTTTCTCCTGTCTGACAGTGATAACCAGTGTGAACGAAAGGTTTAGAAATGTCATGGGTTTTCATGCTATAGCCTAACACACTCATGTCAACCCATGGTAAGTTAAATTGAATTTACTTACGCTTTTTACAGCTAGGGGGAAATGTCCATTTGTTATATGATCTCCATACCTTCGGTTTGTCGTATTTGAAACTCCTCCTTAGAGTTCCACTACAATAGTTTGTGCATCTCACTGCCGTACCACTGCCATTACTCAAACATATCACGACTATCCTGATGTGGGTCATCATGCTGGTAACGTCTAATGTCTACCAGATAATGACAACCCACTAACATTTGACAACTTACTGTTGAGGATCAGATGAATAGGAGCGTCATGTTGCCCGTCACATGTCCTTCAAACGCTTCTCTCTCTCTCTCTCTCTCTCTCTCTCTCTCTCTCTCTCTCTCTCTCTCTCTCTCTCTCTCTCTCTCTCTCTCTCTCTCTCTCTCTCTCTCTCTCTCTCTCTCTCTATCTATCTATCTATCTATCTATCTCACTGCTCCTTCACCCGGAAACCCTCATCTCCTCCTTTTATTTCATCAGTATACGTGAAGTGAGGTGAAGCCGAGGGAGTGTAGGCAAGTTCAAGCAGCAGTCATCAACAACAAGCCGTTAATGAGTTAAGTCATCTTCACTACACAATGGATATCAACAATACCCAGACCGATGTAGCTCACGTGAGCTTCTCCGCCTCGTAGGCGTTTTAACCGCGTTAGGACCAGGGTCAGAGTCAGGTCAAAGGCCAGACCATCCATAGCCAAGGGTCATTGCGTCATACTCAAGGGAGTCAGGGACCAGCAGGTCATCAACCCGTCGGTCACATTAAGCCTGGTCTGCTCAGGAATTTCACCAACTGTTTGTGTGCAAAGGAACCGGACTCTAGACTTCAGTGATGTTCATGATTAAAAATCCAAAAACCATTATTTATATTTCCGAATGACAAATTATGGTGTTCATTTTGGATTTGAAAATAGCCACCATGTCAAAACTAGTTCTCGCTACACCGTCGTTCCTAGTTGAACCATTCTCTTGATCTAAAGCTTGAATGGTTTAAATGTCAAAGTACATTTGGTCGAGTATATAGATCAATACGCAGGTTGTTCATTTAATAATGTTCATCATATCATCCTCATGTTAATGTTATATAATTCTATGTATCCACCTTAATATCATCATCAGATTGAACAGACATCTCAAGGTGTGGAGCTTCATCATTCTCACAGTACGTCCTACAGACACAAAGACCTGAGCATGGTCAGTCCTGGTGCTGGCCTGAACATCTCTTGTGATGTGCAGTTCGCCTTGCACTGACATCTGACCTTCTCAGTAGCCACATCTGGTGCTGGAGAACAGTCATATACTCATGGCTCTATGTGTTCACATGTGTTCCTTGTAATACTCAGTACTCACGCCTCACTGATGCATGTGTACTTGGCTCGTAAGTCACACTTCTGTCTGGTTTCCCACCACACTTAACGTACTGATGCATTCGTAGTACAAGTCTACCTACATAATGGATCCATTTTCATTCTTTGTTCATTAGGGTCCCTACCATGATCCATCTGACCAGAGTACAGATCAACAGGACCATCACCTGTTAACACTCCTGTTGGTGAACATGGTTACTGTCTGCTGTTGGATCCAACATGCCTATGCAGGCCTGTATATACATTATCAATATTGTGCACATCTACTGTATCATTTGTACGAAAGATCTTCATCGTGTCCTCATCGCACGCCTCAGGAGAATACAATCGAGCAGACTTTGTTCTAACGTTTAATGGTACAAATCTGAGATGATGTTACGTAGGGAGAATATTCTCTTTTGGCAAATCTCTCCTGTATGTTGGATAATGACTACCCAGTGTCTCTAATCCACCTCATATACTCAAGTAAGTTGTTTTATTATCGTTCATGGATGGATGGTGTTCATCCTCAGTTCTATATATCAACCAAGCTGGGCAGTTCAGTCAAGGTTCGCCTTCTGCCATTGACCTACCGACTGCGCCGCTGGTACTTTTGTCTGTGTCACTCCTCAACACATGGTCCACATCCACGATCCAGGGTTGCTTGGGATTCCTAACACATAATGTGTAAAACCTCATGAGACCGGTGTTCTCAGTCTCGTACTCAAGTAACTTTTGCTTAATAACTTTTTTTGTAATGTTAACTGAGATGACGCGGCCAACTGAACGTTCTAATCAAGGCCAGAACATAAGGGAGGATGAACAGCTGGGTGGACTGGGGACCGACTGCCGCGACCAGGATTCGAACCTATAGGGGCGAGCAGGGCACACGTCATGGTCAGTAACCACTACACAGGGAAGATCCGTGTTCTATCTTGACTTGCAGACATGCATCATCAGTTCTCATAGAAGACAACTTGTCATTAGACATAAAGCCATGTTCTTATCTCGTGGGTCTGTGTGTGCTACTGTGTATGGCAAAGCAGACTGATCCATCTCACTGTTATCCTCCTCACTATGATATCTAACTTCATACAACATGGCTATACCAGTCTCTGGCGGCCTATGTTGTTTGTTTACTTATCAAGTTTGCATAGCTTATTGTGATTGTAAACCGTCTTATCATATGTCTTTTAGCAGTCAGCGAAGTTGCTGAACACATTCACCATGTTAAAAACTTGCGCTTGCTCTCTCTCTCTCTCTCTCTCTCTCTCTCTCTCTCTTGCATCGCCTCCAGTATGTGATTGTTTGTGTCGGTTCTTGGTCACAATAGCAGTTGTGCGTTCTTGATTGTTTCTTGATGACACACAGTACCACAGCTTTCACCAGGCACAGTGCTGTCATCCTCCACACTATTACCAGCCTCAGGTATTTGTGTCCCACTCATGCCATGGTACACTGAAAATGGACAATTAATTTCCTGGGAAGCACAGTGTAAACTTCCTTCTCTTCTTCCACACAAATATGCATAGAACGTATGGAAAAAGAATCACAAATAATTTTGAAACAGACTGGTGTGTCTGAATGTGTGTAGCTGCAAAAAGAGAAGAAAGGAGAGATAGGTAGCATGTGTGAGGAAAAAACCTGGATATCACTGACTTTAAGTGAAACAAAGCTCGAGAGAAATGGGAAGAATGGTCTGAAATGTCTTGGAAGTAAATTCAAGGATTGGTGTGAGGGCAAGAGCTTAGGATGGGGTAACATTACTACAGAAGCAGGAGTTGTGGGAGTGCATGAAAGAGTGTAAAGAAGTGAGCTGCGGACTGACCTGGGTAAAAATGAAAGTGGATTGCGAGAGATGGGTGATTACTGGCGCTTATGCGCCTGGTCATGAGTAGAAAGATCATGAGAGGCAAGTGTTTTGGGAGCAGCTGAGTGAGTGTGTTAGCAGTTTTAGTGCACGAGACCGGGTATTAATGATGTGTGACTTAATTGCGAAGGTGAGCAATGTGGCGGTTAAATGTATAATTAGAGGCCATGAAGAATTCAGGAATGTGAGCAGAAACGGTAATCAGCTTGTGGAGTTGTGTGCTGAAAAAAGACTGATGACTGGGAATACCTTGTTTCAAAAGATGGACACACACAAGTATACGTATGTGCGAAGGAAAGATGTAAGCGGACAGTATTGAATAACACACGCACTGGTAGGCGTACAAAGTGGAAACTCCTGGATGTGGATGTGCTAAGAAAGGCATCAGGTGGGATATCTATAGAGGCGAGGGTGAAGATTTGTCGAGGTTTTCTGAAAAAGAAGAAACGTTACGGATGAAAGGAGAGTAGTGAAAGTGACTGAGCTTGAAGGAAGAGCTGAGCGAAGAAATTCCAGATATTAAGAATAGAATGGCGAAAGATGAGAGTGAACGAAGCCAGGAGAGTTGGTGAAGAATGGGAGATATTTTGGCAAGTAGTGCTAGCATGTACGGGATGCGTGTGGCAGACTTATGGTGGTTAGTGGGCAGGTTAGGAGAGGAAGTGAGTGGTGAGATGACGAAGTAAAAATGCGAGTGAAAAAGAAAAGAGCTATCTGGGCGGTACTTACAGAAAGTGCAAATGACTGGGGAATGTATAAAGTAAAGCGGCAAGAGGTCAAGTCAAGAGGCAGGTACAGGGATTGAAAAAGACGGCAAATGAAATTTGAGTTGAGTGAGTATCAGTAAAGTGTAGGGAGAATAAAATGTTTTGAAGGGGGTTAATAGTGTAACCAAAACTAGAGAACAAATGGGCCCGTCGGTAAAGGGGGGTAAAAGGGGACTTGGTAACAGGTAGTGATGAGGTGAGAGGGATGATAGAGTGAGTATTCTGAAGGACTGTTGAATATGTTTAGTGATAGGTTAGCAGATGGAGGGTGTTTGGGTCAAGGTAGAATGCGAAATTAGATATATGGAGATTGGTTTCGTGACGAGAGATGAGGTGGTGCAAACCGTGCGTTGGATGAAATGTGCCATGTCGACTGGAGTGAATGGAACTGAAGTTGAATTTCTTAAAAAATGAGGTGACTGTGTTGTTGATTGGTTAGTTAGGATACTGAGTGTATGTGTGAATTATGGTAAAGCGCCTGAAAATTGGTGGAATCCGTATAGTGTCTCTCTTTAAAGGCAATGGGGACACAGGTGAGTGTTCAAACCAGAGGTATAAGTTTGCTGAGGGTACCTGGTAAGTTGTATGGGAAAGTAGTATTTGAAATGGTGAAGGCATGTACATAGAGCATCAGACTCGGGGTGGGAGAAAGGGGAAAAACGTGGTTTCAGAAGTGGTAGAGGATTTGTGGATCATGTGTTTGCTTTGAGGAATGTATGTGAGAAATACTTAGAAAAACAGATGGATTTGTGTGCCATTTATGGATCTGGAGATAGCATGTGACAGGGTTGATAGAGATAAGCTCTTTGACAAGAGTTATACAGACTTGCCAAACAAAACTTTTCATTCTCGGTGTGAATTCGAGCAGGTGGAGACCAGTTACACACACACACACACACACACACACACACACACACACACGCACACACACACACACACACACATATATATATATATATATATATATATATATATACAAATGGATTTGTATGTAGCATTTATGGATCTGGAGAAGGCATATGATAGAGTTGATAGAGATGCTCTGTGGAAGGTATTAAGAATATATGGTGTTGGAGGCAAGTTGTTAGAAGCAGTGAAAAGTTTTTATCGAGGATGTAAGGCATGTGTACGTGTAGGAAGAGAGGAAAGTGATTGGTTCTCAGTGAATGTAGGTTTGCGGCAGGGGTGTGTGATGTCTCGATGGTTGTTTAATTTGTTTATGGATGGGGTTGTAAGGGAGGTAAATGCAAGAGTCCTGGAAAGAGGGGCAAGTATGAAGTCTGTTGGGGATGAGAGAGCTTGGGAAGTGAGTCAGTTGTTGTTCGCTGATGATACAGCGCTGGTGGCTGATTCATGTGAGAAACTGCAGAAGCTGGTGACTGAGTTTGGTAAAGTGTGTGGAAGAAGAAAGTTGAGAGTAAATGTGAATAAGAGCAAGGTTATTAGGTACAGTAGGGGTGAGGGTCAAGTCAATTGGGAGGTGAGTTTGAATGGAGAAAAACTGGAGGAAGTGAAGTGTTTTAGATATCTGGGAGTGGATCTGTCAGCGGATGGAACCATGGAAGCGGAAGTGGATCATAGGGTGGGGGAGGGGGCGAAAATTTTGGGAGCCTTGAAAAATGTGTGGAAGTCGAGAACATTATCTCGGAAAGCAAAAATGGGTATGTTTGAGGGAATAGTGGTTCCAACAATGTTGTATGGTTGCGAGGCGTGGGCTATGGATAGAGATGTGCGCAGGAGGATGGATGTGCTGGAAATGAGATGTTTGAGGACAATGTGTGGTGTGAGGTGGTTTGATCGAGTAAGTAACGTAAGGGTAAGAGAGTTGTGTGGAAATAAAAAGAGCGTGGTTGAGAGAGCAGAAGAGGGTGTTTTGAAATGGTTTGGGCACATGGAGAGAATGAGTGAGGAGAGATTGACCAAGAGGATATATGTGTCGGAGGTGGAGGGAACGAGGAGAAGAGGGAGACCAAATTGGAGGTGGAAAGATGGAGTGAAAAAGATTTTGTGTGATCGGGGCCTGAACATGCAGGAGGGTGAAAGGAGGGCAAGGAATAGAGTGAATTGGAGTCATGTGGTATACAGGGGTTGACGTGCTGTCAGTGGATTGAATCAAGGCATGTGAAGCGTCTGGGGTAAACCATGGAAAGCTGTGTAGGTATGTATATTTGCGTGTGTGGACGTGTGTATGTACATGTGTATGGGGGGGGGGGTTGGGCCATTTCTTTCGTCTGTTTCCTTGCGCTACCTCGCAAACGCGGGAGACAGCGACAAAGTATAAAAAAAAAAAAAAAAAAAAAAAAAAATATATATATATATATATATATATATATATATATATATATATATATATATATATATATATATATATATATATATATATATATACAGATATATATATATATATATATATATATATATATATATATATATATATATATATATATATATATATATATATATATATATATATATATATATATATATATATATATATATATATATATATATGATACAGCGCTGGTGGCTGATTCATGTGAGAAACTGCATGGGCTGGTGACTGAGTTTGGTAAATTATGTGAAAGAAGAAAGTTAAGAGTAAATGTGAATAAGAGCAAGGTTATTAGGTACAGTAGGGTTGAAGGTCAAGTCAATTGGGAGGTAAGTTTGAATGGAGAAAAACTGGAGGAAGTAAAGTGTTTTAGATATCTGGGAGTGGATCTGGCAGCGGATGGAACCATGGAAGCGGAAGTGGATCATAGGGTGGGGGAGGGGGCGAAAATCCTGGTAGCCTTGAAGAATGTGTGGAAGTCGAGAACATCATCTCGGAAAGCAAAAATGGGTATGTTTGAAGGAATAGTGGTTCCAACAATGTTGTATGGTTGCGAGGCGTGGGCTATGGATAGAGTTGTGCGCAGGAGGATGGATGTGCTGGAAATGAGATGTTTGAGGACATTGTGTGTTGTGAGGTGGTTTGATCGAGTAAGTAACGTAAGGGTAAGAGAGATGTGTGGAAATAAAAAGAGCGTGGTTGAGAGAGCAGAAGAGGGTGTTTTGAAATGGTTTGGTCACATGGAGAGAATGAGTGAGGAAAGATTGACCAAGAGGAAATATGTGTCGGAGGTGGAGGGAACGAGAAGTGGGAGACCAAATTGGACGTGGAAAGATGGAGTGAAAAAGATTTTGTGTGATCGGGGCCTGAACATGCAGGAGGGTGAAAGGAGGGCAAGGAATAGAGTGAATTGGATCGATGTGGTATACCGGGGTTGACGTGCTGTCAGTGGATTGAATCAGGGCATGTGTAGCGTCTGGGGTAAACCATGGAAAGCTGTGTAGGTATGTATATTTGCGTGTGTGGACGTATGTATATACATGTGTATGGGGGTGGGGTGGGCCATTTCTTTCGTCTGTTTCCTTGCGCTACCTCGCAAACGCGGGAGACAGCGACAAAGCAAAAAAAGAAGAAAAAAAAAGAAAATATATATATATATATATATATATATATATATATATATATATATATATATACATATACAAAAGCTATAGCTTCAAAATAGGGTTGTATGCTGCGCTGGCAAGGGTCTTAACGGGCGGTAAAAATGAAAGCTTTGTTTAAAAGGCAGACAGATTTGAAAACTGAATTTTTTCGAAGCTTAGGAAAAAATGAAAAGGGTTTTGACCGTAAGATTCAGACACAATATTTATTGTTTGTAAGGAACATTTGAATTGTTAGTTTAGTTATCTAGGATATATAATTTGATTCATAAATACTGAGATTATATATATATATATATATATATATATATATATATATATATATATATATATATATATATATATATATATATATATATATATATATACACACACATATATATATATATATATAAATATATATATATATATATGTATATTTCTTTCAAACTATTCGCCATTTCCCGAATTAGCAAGGTAGCGTTAAGAACAGAGGACTGGGCCTCTGAGGGAATATCCTCACCTGGCCCCCTTCTCTGTTCCTTCTTTTGGAAAAAAAAAATATATATATATACTTATATATATATATATATATCATACAAACCTCCTCCAGGACCGAACCCGGGACCCCTGTATAACAGGCGGGATCGCTACTGCTAGGCTATGATAACCCCTAATAGGGAAATGACTATTCGAATACTATGTACTCGAATACCCTTCGTCTCATGTTGGTGAGCAACGGGGTCTACACCGGTCATTTCCCATCAGGCTCACACAACTAGCAGATACCATTAAATCGAACCTAAATGCACAACGCGGAGGTATATGAATACGAACACCGTGCATATGAACGCGCACCTTCATAGCAAATACAAACCTCCAACAGCCAGGGGTCCCGGGTTGGATTCTGGCTGTTGGAGGTTTGTATGTTCTATGAAGATGCGTGTTCATATGCACGTCCTAGCTACGTCTCTTCATTGTATATCAACTGACTTATATTTCTCTCTTGTATCTACCCTGATGATGTGATTATTACACGAAAGTGCACTTGGGAACTTACAGGACTCATAGGAATATATGTATATATATATATATATATATATATATATATATATATATATATATATATATATATATATATATATATATATATATATATATATATACATATATATATATATATATATATATATATATATATATATATATATATATATATATATATATATATATATATATATATATATATGTATATATATATATATATATATATATATATATATATATACATATATATATATATATATATATATATATATATATATATATATATATATATATATATATATATATATATATATATATATATATATATTTTTTTTTTTTTTTTTTATACCTCGTCGCTGTCTACCGCGTTTGCTAGGTAGCGCAAGGAAACAGACGAAAGAAATGGCCCAACCCCCCCCCCCATACACATGTACATACACACGTCCACACACGCAAATATACATACCTACACAGCTTTCCATGGTTTACCCCGGACGCTTCACATGCCTTGATTCAATCCACTGACAGCACGTCAACCCCTGTATACCACATCGCTCCAATTCACTCTATTCCTTGCCCTCCTTTCACCCTCCTGCATGTTCAGGCCCCGATCACACAAAATCCTTTTCACTCCATCTTTCCACCTCCAATTTGGTCTCCCTCTTCTCCTCGTTCCCTCCACCTCCGACACATATATCCTCTTGGTCAATCTTTCCTCACTCATTCTCTCCATGTGCCCAAACCATTTCAAAACACCCTCTTCTGCTCTCTCAACCACGCTCTTTTTATTTCCACACATCTCTCTTACCCTTACGTTACTTACTCGATCAAACCACCTCACACCACACATTGTCCTCAAACATCTCATTTCCAGCACATCCATCCTCCTGCGAACAACTCTATCCATAGCCCACGCCTCGCAACCATACAACATTGTTGGAACCACTATTCCTTCAAACATACCCATTTTTGCTTTCCGGGATAATGTTCTCGACTTCCACACATTTTTCAAGGCTCCCAAAATTTTCGCCCCCTCCCCCACCCTATGATCCACTTCCGCTTCCATGATTCCATCCACTGACAGATCCACTCCCAGATATCTAAAACACTTCACTTCCTCCAGTTTTTCTCCATTCAAACTCACCTCCCAATTGACTTGACCCTCAACCCTACTGTACCTAATAACCTTGCTCTTATTCACATTTGCTCTTAACTTTCTTCTTCCACACACTTTACCAAACTCCGTCACCAGCTTCTGCAGTTTCTCACATGAATCCTCCACCAGCGCTGTATCATCAACGAACAACAACTGACTCACTTCCCAAGCTCTCTCATCCCCAACAGACTTCATACTTGCCCCTCTTTCCAAGACTCTTGCATTTACATCCCTAACAACCCCATCCATAAACAAATTAAACAACCATGGAGACATCACACACCCCTGCCGCAAACCTACATTCACTGAGAACCAATCACTTTCCTCTCTTCCTACACGTACACATGCCTTACATCCTCGATAAAAACCTTTCACTGCTTCTAACAACTTGCCTCCCACACCATATATTCTTAATACCTTCCACAGAGCATCTCTATCAACTCTATCATATGCCTTCTCCAGATCCATAAATGCTACATACAAATCCATTTGCTTTTCTAAGTATTTCTCACATACATTCTTCAAAGCAAACACCTGATCCACACATCCTCTACCACTTCTGAAACCACACTGCTCTTCCCCAATCTGATGCTCTGTACATGCCTTCACCCTCTCAATCAATACCCTCCCATATAATTTACCAGGAATACTCAACAAACTTATACCTCTGTAATTTGAGCACTCACTCTTATCCCCTTTGCCTTTGTACAATGGCACTATGCACGCATTCCGCCAATCCTCAGGCACCTCACCATGAGTCTTACACACATTAAATAACCTTACCAACCAGTCAACAACACAGTCATCCCCTTTTTTAATAAATTCCACTGCAATACCATCCAAACCTGCTGCCTTGCCGGCTTTCATCTTCCGCAAAGCTTTTACTACCTCTTCTCTGTTTACCAAATCATTTTCCCTAACCCTCTCACTTTGCACACCACCTCGACCAAAACACCCTATATCTGCCACTCTGTCATCAGACACATTCAACAAACCTTCAAAATACTCATTCCATCTCCTTCTCACATCACCACTACTTGTTATCACCTCCCCATTTACGCCCTTCACTGAAGTTCCCATTTGCTCCCTTGCCTTACGCACCCTATTTACCTCCCTCCAGAACATCTTTTTATTCTCCCTAAAATTTACTGATAGTCTCTCACCCCAACTCTCATTTGCCCTTTTTTTCACCTCTCGCACCTTTCTCTTGACCTCCTGTCTCTTTCTTTTATACTTCTCCCACTCAATTGCATTTTTTCCCTGCAAAAATCGTCCAAATGCCTCTCTCTTCTCTTTCACTAATGCTCTTACTTCTTCATCCCACCACTCACTACCCTTTCTAAGCAGCCCACCTCCCACTCTTCTCATGCCACAAGCATCTTTTGCGCAATCCATCACTGATTCCCTAAATACATCCCATTCTTCCCCCACTCCCCTTACTTCCATTGTTCTCACCTTTTTCCATTCTGTACACAGTCTCTCCTGATACTTCCTCACACAGGTCTCCTTCCCAAGCTCACTTACTCTCACCACCTTCTTCACCCCAACATTTACTCTTCTTTTCTGAAAACCCATACAAATCTTCACCTTAGCCTCCACAAGATAATGATCAGACATCCCTCCAGTTGCACCTCTCAGCACATTGACATCCAAAAGTCTCTCTTTCGCACGCCTGTCAATTAACACGTAATCCAATAACGCTCTCTGGCCATCTCTCCTACTTACATAAGTATACTTATGTATATCTCGCTTTTTAAACCAGGTATTCCCAATCATCAGTCCTTTTTCAGCACATAAATCTACAAGCTCTTCACCATTTCTATTTACAACACTGAACACCCCATGCATACCAATTATTCCCTCAACTGCCACATTACTCACCTTTGCATTCAAATCACCCATCACTATAACCCGGTCTCGTGCATCAAAACCGCTAACACACTCATTTAGCTGCTCCCAAAACACTTGCCTCTCATGATCTTTCTTCTCATGCCCAGGTGCATATGCACCAATAATCACCCACCTCTCTCCATCAACTTTCAATTTTACCCATATTAATCGAGAATTTACTTTCTTACATTCTATCACATACTCCCACAACTCCTGTTTCAGGAGTATTGCTACTCCTTCCCTTGCTCTTGTCCTCTCACTAACCCCTGACTTCACTCCCCAGACATTTCCAAACCACTCTTCCCCTTTACCCTTGAGCTTCGTTTCACTCAGAGCCAAAACATCCAGGTTCCTTTCCTCAAAAATACTACCTATCTCTCCTTTTTTCACATCTTGGTTACATCCACACACATTTAGGCACCCCACTCTGAGCCTTCGAGGAGGATGAGCACTCCCCGCGTGACTCCTTCCTCTGTTTCCCATTTTAGAAAGTTAATACAAGGAGGGGAGGATTTCCGGCCCCCCGCTCCCGTCCCCTCTAGTCGCTTTCTACGACACGCGAGGAATACGTGGGAAGTATTCTTTCACCCCTATCCCCAGGGATAATATACATATATATACACACACACACACACACACATACACACACATACGCACATACACACACACACACACACATACATATATATACATATGAAAAATGTAAGAAACAATTTAGAAAACAAACTTTTAGCTTGAAATGAATGAAAAAATGAACGTCACATAATGGTTCAACCTCTGGCTATGGAAAAGGAAATGTACAATTTATTCACACAAACGTCAATAGCAGTTCTCATCAATTTCACCACTGAATCAATAAGCTTCAGTGTCTAAGCTACATTTTTCTCCAACTTCACTATTTTCTTGTCAAAACACCATGCATGAAAACTATCACTCCAGTAACACAACTATAAACATTTACTTCCCCTTTAAAAAGTTCTGGGGAAGTCTGTCTCGATACACTGCGGCGAGGCGACGCGACGCTGACACAATCACTGTCACAATATCACTTCTGCCTCCTTCCAAGCGTTGTTTCAGGGAATAATTCCGGGTTGCTGTTTACCAGCAGTTAGCGCAAAAGCGATGGTTCTGGTCTTGCAGTTGCTTTCATGCTGACTGAGAGGCCCCGAGAGCGCCACAAAGGGGTGGGTGGGGTTAGGGTTGAGGGGTACACATGGCGCCGCCGACCGAGATACGCTACTGGTGCCATCGTCTTAAACTCTGGACTCTCTTCTTCTTTTCATGAATACGGCATCCAGCGCAACCTTCGGGTGGCAGGTGTAGCTTAACCTTCGGGTGGCAGGTGTAGCTTATCCTTCGGGTGGCAGGTGTAGCTTAACCTTGGGGTGGCAGGTGTAGCTTAACCTTGGGGTGGGAGGTGTATATATATATATATATATATATATATATATATATATATATACATATATATATATATATATATATATATATATATATATATATATATATATATATATATATATATATATATATATATATATATATATATATATGTAGGAAGAGAGGAAAGTGATTGGTTCTCAGTGAATGTAGGTTTGCGGCAGGGGTGTGTGATGTCTCGATGGTTGTTTAATTTGTTTATGGATGGGGTCGTTAGGGAGGTGAATGCAAGAGTTTTGGAAAAAGGGGCAAGTATGAAGTCTGTTGTGGATGAGAGAGTCAGTTGTTCGCTGGTGATACAGCGCTGGTGGCTGATTCATGTGAGAAACTGCAGATGCTGGTGACTGAGTTTGGTAAAGTGTGTGGAAGAAGAAAGTTAAGAGTAAATGTGAATAAGAGCAAGGTTATTAGGTACAGTAGGGTTGAGGGTCAAGTCAATTGGGAGGTAAGTTTGAATGGAGAAAAACTGGGGGAAGTAAAGTGTTTTAGATATCTGGGAGTGGATCTGGCAGCGGATGGAACCATGGAAGCGGAAGTGAATCATAGGGTTGGGGAGGGGGCGAAAATCCTGGGAGCCTTGAAGAATGTGTGGAAGTCGAGAACATTGTCTCGGAAAGCAAAAATGGGTATGTTTGAAGGAATAGTGGTTCCAACAATGTTGTATGGTTGCGAGGCGTGGGCTATGGATAGAGTTGTGCGCAGGAGGGTGGATGTGCTGGAAATGAGATGTTTGAGGACAATGTGTGGTGTGAGGTGGTTTGATCGAGTAAGTAACGTAAGGGTAAGAGAGATGTGTGGAAATAAAAAGAGCGTGGTTGAGAGAGCAGAAGAGGGTGTTTTGAAATGGTTTGGGCACATGGAGAGAATGAGTGAGGAAAGATTGACCAAGAGGATATATGTGTCGGAGGTGGAGGGAACGAGGAGAAGTGGGAGACCAAATTGGAGGTAGAAAGATGGAGTGAAAAAGATTTTGTGTGATCGGGGCGTGAACATGCAGGAGGGTGAAAGGAGGGCAAGGAATAGAGTGAATTGGATCGATGTGGTATACCGGGGTTGACGTGCTGTCAGTGGATTAAATCAGGGCATGTGAAGCATCTGGGGTAAATCATGGAAAGCTGTGTAGGTATGTATATTTGCGTGTGTGGACGTATATGTATATACATGTGTATGGGGGTGGGTTGGGCCATTTCTTTCGTCTGTTTCCTTGCGCTACCTCGCAAACGCGGGAGACAGCGACAAAAAAAAAGAAAAAATATATATATATGTATATGTGTGTGTGTGTGTGTGTGTGTGTGTGTGTGTGTGTGTGTGTGTGTGTGTGCGTGTGTGTGTGTGTGTGTGTGTGTGAGTGGATGGGCTAACGCTGGAAACACCGATAAAGTATGATGAGAAAAAAATGGAAAAGATATGTCTATATACACAACAGGTAGTGATTAAGTGAGGAGATGGAGTGAGTATTTTGAAGGTTTATTGTGTGTTTGATGATAGAATGGCAGATGTAGGGTGGTTTGGTCTGGGTGGTGTGATAAGTGAGGAAGTCAGGGAAAATGGTTTGCTTCAGAGAGAAGAGGTAGTGAAAGCCTTGCTGAAGATGGCATTGCAGTTGAGCTTAATAAGAAAGGGGGTGACTGTGTTGCTTATTTCTAGGTAAGGATATTAAGTTATATATATATATATATATATATATATATATATATATATATATATATATGGATCCTTGTAAAGTCCCTGAGGATTGGCGGAATGTATGTATTGTCCCACTGTGTAAAGGTAAAGGGGATAAAGGTAAGAGTTCAAACTGCAGAGGCATACGTTTGCTGAGTATTCCCGGCAAATTGTATGGGAGGTTACTGATTGGGAGAGTGAAGGCATGTATAGAGCATCAGATTGGGGAGGAGCAGTGTGGTTTCAGAAGTGGTAGAGGATGTGTGGATGTGTTTGCTTTAAAGAATTATATTTGAGAAATACTTAGAAATACATATGGATTTGTATATAGCATTTATGGATCTGGAGAAGGCATACGATAGGGCTTTGAACATACAGAAGGGTGAGAGGTTGTTCAAGGACGAGGTGGTATACCTGGGTCGACGTGCCGCCAATGAACTGAACAAGGACATCTGGAACGTCTGGGGTAAACCATGGTAAGGTCTGTGGCTTCTGAATGTGGATAGAGAGCTGTGGTTTCGGTGCATTACACATGACAGCTAGAGCCTATGCGTGAACGAATGTGGCCTTTTCTTCTGTTTTCCTGGCGCTACCTCGCTGAAGCAGGGGAGGTGATGTTGTTTCCTGTGGGGCGGGTTGGCACCGGAATGGATGAAGGCAAGCAAGTATGAATATGTACATGTGTCTATATGTATATGTGTGCGTATATATATGTATATGTATATGTGTATATGGTAATATGTATATGTATATATATGTATATGTACGTGTCAAGACGCAGGTGAAGGGCTTAAGGCACAGGTCACACTCAAAAAGCTCACCTCTCTCTACTTCTCAGAGTCATGTTAACGTATGTTAGGGAATTAAATCAACCTTTTTCACTTACAAATTATCTAGTTTATATAAAATAATATCATCATATCAATACTGTGATTAATGAGAGAAGATTCGACAAAATTTCTCTCAATTATTGAGTTCTTGTATGTGACCAATTCAGCATTGCTCTAGCCACCTCATGATCAGCATCATTATGGTGAACAGATGATAAGGTAGTGGCGCTGGTGGAAGACGGGTCACACTAGTTGTGGAGCTGGTGGAAGACGGGTCACACTGGTAGTGGAGCTGGTGGAAGAGGGTCACACTGTGAGTGGAGCTGGTGGAAGACGGGTCACACTTGGGGTGGAGCTGATGGAAGACGGGTCACACTGGTAGAGGAGCTGGTGGAAGAAGGTTACACTGGTAGTGGATGTGGTAGAAGGTGTTCAAGTCTTGCCTACACTACCAGCAGCCAACACACTTACGTTATGCAGCAGAGCACGGGGACAATACTGTTGACAGTAATATTGTCCATAAACAATGTTGAAGACAACAACATTATGTATAATTCACAGAGGGGGTAATGTTAACACAAGAGCTCTAATAAAGAGGTAATGGAGTCAAGACAGAGCAGGCTTAGGGGTAAATAGGGTTGTAAGTGAGGCTCGTATAAGGAACTGGGCCGAAGTGGGGTCGCAAGGGGGATGGAGTGCAGATGGGGTCGCATGGGAGATAGGGTGCCAATGGGGGTTACATGGGGATAGGGTGCAGGTGGGGTCATATGGGAATAAGGTGCAGGTGGGTTGTGTTAAGTATAAGGTGCAAATGGGGTCGTGTGGGGATAAGATGTACATGGAGTTGTGTGGGCGATAAGGTGCAATTGGGTTCGTGTGAGGGATAAGGTGTAGGTGGGGTCGTGTGAGATATAAGGTGCAAATGGGGTCGTGTGGTGGATAAGGGGTAAGTGGGGTTGTGTGGGGGATAAGTTGTAGGTGGGGTCGTATAGGGAATAAGGTGTGGTGGGGCCGTATGGGGGATAAGGTGTGGTGGAGTCGTGTGGGGCAATAAGGTGTGGGTGGGGGTCGTGTGGGGGATAAGGTGCAGATGGGGTCGTGAGGGGGTAAGTTGCAGGTGGGTTCGTGTGGGGGTAAGGTGCAGGTGGGGTCGTGTGGGGATAAGGGGTGGTGGAGATGGGGTCGTGTGGGGATAAGGTGCAGGTGGGGTAGTTTGGGGATAAGGTGTAGGTGAGGTCGTTTGGGGGATAAGGTGCAGGTGGGGTCGTGTGGGGATAAGGTGGAGATGGGGTCGTGTGGGGATAAGGTGCAGGTGGGGTAGTTTGGGGATAAGGTGTAGGTGAGGTCGTTTGGGGGATAAGGTGCTGGTGGGGTCGTTTGGATATAAGGTTCAGATGAGGTTGTTTAGGGGTAAAGATGCAGGTGGGGTTGTGTGGGGGATAAACTGTAAGTGGCATCGTAAGGGGAAAAGGTGCAGGTGATGTCGTTCACGGGATAAAGTGGAGGTGGGGTCGTTCGAGGGATGAGGTGCAGATGGGGTCGTGCTAGGGATAAGTTGTACGTAGGGTCGTACAGAGGGTAAGGTGCAAGTAGGGTTGTAAGGAGAATAAGGTGTAGGTGGGTTGTATGTTCTACACACACATATATATATATATATATATATATATATATATATATATATATATATATATATATATATATATATATATATATATATATATATATATATATATATATATATATATATATATATATATATATATATATATATATATATATATATGTATATATATATATATATGTATATATATATATATATATATATATATATATATATATATATATATATATATATATATATATATATATATATATATATATATATATATATATATATATATATATATATATACATATATGTATATATTTTTTTTTTTTTTTTTTTTTTCATACTATTCGCCATTTCCCGCGATAGCGAGGTAGCGTTAAGAACAGAGGAGTGGGCCTTTGAGGGAATACCCTCACCTGGCCCCCTTCTCTGTTCCTTCTTTTGGAAAATTAAAAAAAAAAAAAAAAAAAAAAAAAAAAAAAAAAAAAAAAACGAGAGGGGAGGATTTCCAGCCCCCCGCTCCCTTCCCTTTTAGTCGCCTTCTACGACACGCAGGGAATACGTGGGAAGTATTCTTTCTCCCCTATCCCCAGGGATGATATGTATGTATATATATATATATATATATATATATATATATATATATATATATATATATATATATATATATATATATATATATATATATATATATATATATATATATATACCACTTCTGAAACCACACTGCTCTTCCCCAATCTGATGCTCTGTACATGCCTTCACCCTCTCAATCAATACCCTCCCATATAATTTACCAGGAATACTCAACAAACTTATACCTCTGTAATTTGAGCACTCACTCTTATATATATATATATATATATATATATATATATATATATATATATATATATATATATATATATATATATATATATATATTTATATATATATATTCCCATGAGTCCACGGGGAAAATGAAACACGAAAAGTTCCCAAGTGCACTTTCGTGTAATAATCACATCATCAGGGGAGACACAAGAGAGAAATATAACAGTCAGTTAATATAAATCGAAGAGACTAAGCTAGGACGCCATTTGGTAAGCATGTGATTGCCCAAAACATGCAACGAGCGTTTATAAACTTATCATTTTGCAAATCTTATGAACAATAAAGATATCTTATTTGTATAGACCATCACTAATATTAAGATTATAATTCTCTGTGTATTTGATGATAGAAGATTCAACGATATTTCTCTTGGTAATAGAGTTAGAGTTAATAACTGAGATGGCGTTACTCCAGTCAATACAATGATCATAGTTTTTAACATGATTAAACAAGGCATTTGATTCTTGTCCCGTCCTTATACTATATTTATGTTGCATAACTCTAACAGAAAGATCCTTACCAGTCTGACCAACATAAAATTGATCACAGTTTCCACAAGGAACTTTATAGATGCAACCAAGAGAATTTTCTGGTGAATTCGTCGTTAAGATATTCTTTATAGTATTATTGTTGCTAAAGGCAACATTTACATAAAAGGATTTAAGCAACATGGGAAGCAAAGTTAGATTATCATTAAAAGGGAGAACTAAGAGAATCTTGGTGTCACTGTGAGGTTTGGGCTCAAGTCTGTAAAATGATTTCTTTGCTAACTTAAGGGAATTATCAATGGAAGATCTAGGGTACTTTAACTTAGATCCAATAGAATAAATCTTCTCAAACTCATCATCAATAAACTCTGGACTGCAAAAACGTAATGCCCTAAGGAATATAGATTGAAATGATGATAATTCAACTCTGTCATGTTGAGATGAGTAATAATGGATATATGAGCATACATTGGTGGGTTTTCTGTATATGCTAAACTTAAACTTGTTTCCTTGTCTATGGATCATGCAATCTAAAACTAGTCACATACCATTATTTTCATTTTCTACGGTAAATTTAATGGAAGGTACTAAATTGTTAAGTAAGGGGAGAAATATTTGTAAATTTTCATTTGTTATCCAAACACAAAGAACATCATCTACATACCTAAACCAAATTGCATTAGAAGGTAAGATATCCTTTAGTAATTTTGTTTCAAAAAATTCCATATAAAGATTACTTAGTACAGGTGAAAGAGGATTACCCATTGCCATACCAAATTTTTGAGCATGATAATCTCCATTAGATTTAAGCAACATAAATATAGTACAAGAACGGGACAAGAATCAAATGCCTTCTTTAATCATGTTAAAGACTATGATCATTGTATTGACTGTAGTAACGCCATCTCATATATTTGTATATAAATATATATATATATATATATATATATATATATATATATATATATATATATATATATATATATATATATATATATATATATATATATATATATATATATATATATATATATATATATAAATATATACATATATATATATAAATATATATATATATATATATATATATATATATATATATATATATATATATATATATATATATATATATATATATATATATATATATATATATATATATATACATATATATATATATATATATGTGTATATATATATATATATATATATATATATATATATATATATATATATATATATATATATATATATATATATATATATATATATATATATATATATATATATATATCGAGGATGTAAGGCATGTGTACGTGTAGGAAGAGAGGGAAGTGATTGGTTCTCAGTGAATGTAGGTTTGCGGCAGGGGTGTGTGATGTCTCCATGGTTGTTTAATTTGTTTATGGATGGGGTTGTTAGGGAGGTAAATGCAAGAGTCCTGGAAAGAGGGGCAAGTATGAAGTCTGTTGGGGATGAGAGAGCTTGGGAAGTGAGTCAGTTGTTGTTCGCTGATGATACAGCGCTGGTGGCTGATTCATGTGAGAAACTGCAGAAGCTGGTGACTGAGTTTGGTAAAGTGTGTGGAAGAAGAAAGTTAAGAGTAAATGTGAATAAGAGCAAGGTTATTAGGTACAGTAGGGTTGAGGGTCAAGTCAATTGGGAGGTGAGTTTGAATGGAGAAAAACTGGAGGAAGTGAAGTGTTTTAGATATCTGGGAGTGGATCTGGCAGCGGATGGAACAATGGAAGCGGAAGTGGATCATAGGGTGGGGGAGGGGGCGAAAATTTTGGGAGCCTTGAAAAATGTGTGGAAGTCGAGAACATTATTTCGGAAAGCAAAAATGGGTATGTTTGAAGGAATAGTGGTTCCAACAATGTTGTATGGTTGCGAGGCGTGGGCTATGGATAGAGTTGTGCGCAGGAGGATGGATGTGCTGGAAATGAGATGTTTGAGGACAATGTGTGGTGTGAGGTGGTTTGATCGAGTAAGTAACGTAAGGGTAAGAGAGATGTGTGGAAATAAAAAGAGCGTGGTTGAGAGAGCAGAAGAGGGTGTTTTGAAATGGTTTGGGCACATGGAGAGAATGAGTGAGGAAAGATTGACCAAGAGGATATATGTGTCGGAGGTGGAGGGAACGAGGAGAAGAGGGAGACCAAATTGGAGGTGGAAAGATGGAGTGAAAAAGATTTTGTGTGATCGGGGCCTGAACATGCAGGAGGGTGAAAGGAGGGCAAGGAATAGAGTGAATTGGAGCGATGTGGTATACAGGGGTTGACGTGCTGTCAGTGGATTGAATCAAGGCATGTGAAGCGTCTGGGGTAAACCATGGAAAGCTGTGTAGGTATGTATATTTGCGTGTGTGGACGTGTGTATGTACATGTGTATGGGGGGGGGTTGGGCCATTTCTTTCGTCTGTTTCCTTGCGCTACCTCGCAAACGCGGGAGACAGCGACAAAGTATAAAAAAAAAAAAAAAAAAAAAAAAAAAATTATATATATATATATATATATATATATATATATATATATATATATATATATATATATATATATATATATACATATATATATACATATATCTATATATATATATATATATATATATATATATATATATATATATATATATATATATATATATATATATATATATATATATATATATATATATATATATTTTGCTTTGTCGCTGTCTCCCGCGTTTGAGAGGTAGCGTAAGGAAACAGACGAAAGAAATGGCCCAACCCACTCCCATACACATGTATATACATACGTCCACACACTCAAATATGCATACCTACACAGCTTTCCATGGTTTACAACAGACGCTTCACATGCCCTGATTCAATCCACTGATAGCACGTCAACCCCGGTATACCACATCGATCCAATTCACTCTATTCCTTGCCCTCCTTTCACCCTCCTGCATGTTCAGGCCCCGATCACACAAAATCTTTTTCACTCCGTCTTTGCACCTCCAATTTGGTCTCCCACTTCTCCTCGTTCCCTCCACCTCCGACACATATATCCTCTTGGTCAATCTTTCCTCACTCATTCTCTCCATGTGCCCAAACAATTTCAAAACACCCTCTTCTGCTCTCTCAACCACGCTCTTTTTATTTCCACACATCTCTCTTACCCTTACGTTACTTACTCGATCAAACCACCTCACACCACACATTGTCCTCAAACATCTCATTTCCAGCACATCCATCCTCCTGCGCACTACTCTATCCATAGCCCACGCATCGCAACCATACAACATTGTTGGAACCACTATTCCTTCAAACATACCCATTTTTGCTTTCCGAGATAATGTTCTCGACTTCCACACATTTTTCAAGGCTCCCAGGATTTTCGCCCCCTCCCCCACCATGTGATCCACTTCCGCTTCCATGGTTCCATCCGCTGCCAGATCCACTCCCAGATATCTAAAACACTTTACTTCCTCCAGTTTTTCTCCATTCAAACTTACCTCCCAATTACTTGACCCTCAACCCTAATGTACCTAATAACCTTGCTCTTATTCACATTTACTCCTGACTTTCTTCTTTCACACACTTTACCAAACTCAGTCACCAGCTTCTGCAGTTTCTCACATTAATCAGCCACCAGCGCTGTAGCATCAGCGAACAACAACTGACTCACTTCCCAAGCTCTCTCATCCCCAACAGACTTCATACTTGCCCCTCTTTCCAAAACTCTTCCATTCACCTCATTAACAACCCCATCCATAAACAAATTAAACAACCTTGGAGACATCACACACCCCTGCCGCAAACCTACATTCACTGAGAACCAATCACTTTCCTCTCTTCCTACACGTACACATGCCTTACATCCTCGATAAAATCTTTTCACTGCTTCTAGCAACTTGCCTTCCACACCATATATTCTTTATACCTTCCACAGAGCATCTCTATCAACTCTATCATATGCCTTCTCCAGATCCATAAATGCTACATACAAATCCATTTGCTTTTCTAAGTATTTCTTACATACATTCTTCAAAGCAAACACCTGATCCACACATCCTCTACCACTTCTGAAACCACACTGCTCTTCCCCAGTCTGATGCTCTGTACATGCCTTCACTCTCTCAATCAATACCCTCCCATATAATTTACCAGTAATATTCAACAAACTTATACCTCTGTAATTTGAGCACTAACTCTTATATACATATATATATATATATATATATATATATATATATATATATATATATATATATATATATATATATATATATATATATATATATATATATATATATATATGTATATATATATATATATATATATATATATATATATATATATATATATATATATATATATATATGTATATATATATATATATATATATATATATATATATATATATATATATATATATATATATATATATATATATATATATATATATATATATATATATATATATATATATATATATATATATACATATATATATATATATATATATATATATATATATATATATATATATATATATATATATATATATATATATATACATATATATATATATATATATATATATATATATATATATATATATATATATATATGTATATCTATCTATCTATCTATCTATCTATCTATCTATATATATATATATATGTATATATATATATATATATATATATATATATATATATATATATTTTTTTTTTTTTTTTTTATACTTTGTCGCTGTCTCCCGCGTTAGCGAGGTAGCGCAAGGAAACAGACGAAAGAATGGCCAAACCCACACATATACACATGTATATACATACACGTCCATACACGCAAATATACATACCTATACATCACAATGTACACATATATACACACACACAGACATATACATATATACACATGTACATAATTCATACTGATTGCCTTTATTTATTCCCATCGCCACCTCGCCACACATTGAATAACAACCCCCTCCCCCCTCATGTGTGCGAGGTAGCGCTAGGAAAAGACAACAACCGCCCCATGCGTTCACACTCAGTCTCTAGCTGTCATGTAATAATGCCCGAAACCACAGCTCCTTTTCAACATCCAGTACCCACAGAACTTTCCATGGTTTACCCCAGACGCTTCACATGCCCTGGTTCAATCCATTGACAGCACGTCGACCCCGGTATACCACATCGATCCAATTCACTCTAATCCTTGCACGCCTTTCACCCTACTGCGTGTTCAGGCCCCTGTCACTGAAAGTCTTTTTCACCCCATCTTTCCACCTCCAATTTGGTCTCCTACTTCTCCTCGTTCCCTCCACCTCTGACACATATATCTTCTTTTTTTCAATCTTTTCTCACTCATTCTCTCCATGAGACCAAACCATTTCAAAACACCCTCTTCTGCTCTCTCAACCACACTCTTTTTATTACCACACATCTCTCTTACCCTTACATTACTTACTCAATCAAACCACCTCCACCACATATTGTCCTCAAACATCTCATTTCCAGCACATCCACCCGTCTGCGCACAACTCTATCCATAGCCCACGCATCGCAACCATACAACATTGTTGGAAACACTATTCCTTCAAACATACCCATTTTTGCTTTCCCAGATAATGTTCTGGACCTCCACACATTCTTCAAGGCTCCCAGAATTTTCGCCCCCTCCCCCACCCTATGATTCACTTCCGCTTCCATGGTTCCATCCGCTGCCAAATCCACTCCCAGATATCTAAAACACTTTACTTCCTCCAGTTTTTCTCCATTCAAACTTACCTCCCAATTGACTTGACCCTCAACCCTACTGTACCTAATAACCTTGCTCTTATTCACATTTACTCTTGACTTTCTTCTTTCATACATTTTACCAAACTCAGCCACCAGATTCTGCAGTTTCTCACATGAATCAGCCACCAGCGCTGTATCATCAGCGAACAACTGACTCACTTCCCAAGCTCTCTCATCCACAACAGACGGCATACTTGCCCCTCTTTCCAAAACTCTTGCATTCACCTCCCTAACAACCCCATCCATAAACAAATTAAACAACCATGGAGACATCACACACCCCTGCCGCAAACCTACATTTACTGAGAACCAATCACTTTCCTCTCTTTCTACACGTACACATGCCTTATATCCCCGATAAAAACATTTCACTGCTTCTAACAACTTGCCTCCCACACCATGTATTCTTAATACCTTCCGCAGAGCATCTCTATCAACTCTATCATATGCCTTCTCCATGATTTGGTAAACAGAGAAGAGGTAGTAAAAGCTTTGCGGAAGATGAAAGCCGGCAAGGCAGCGGGTTCGGATGGTATTGCATTGGAATGTATAAAAAAAGGGGATGACTATATTGTTGACTGGTTGGTAAGATTATTTAATGCATGTATGATTCATGGTGAGGTGCCTGAGGATTGGCGGAAAGCTTGCATAGTGCCATTATACAATGGCAAAGGGGATAAGAGTAAGTGCTCAAATTACAGAGGTATAAGTTTGTTGAGTATTCCTGGGAAATTATATGGGAGGGTATTGATTGTGAGTGCAAATGAGTGGGAGATGTATAAAAGAAAGAGGCAGGAGGTCAAGAGAAAGGTGCAAGAGGTCAAAAAGAGGGCAAATGATAGTTGGGGTGAGAGAGTATCATTAAATTTTATGGAGAATAAAAAGATGTTCTGGAAGGAGGTAAATAAAGTGCGTAAGACAAAGGAGCAAATGGGAACTTCAGTGAAGGGGGCTAATGGGGAGGTGATAACAAGTAGTTTTGGTGTGAGAAGGAGATGGATTGAGTATTTTTAAGGTTTGTTGAATGTGTTTGATGATAGAGTCTCAGATATAGGGTGTTTTGGTCGAGGTGGTGTGCAAAGTGAGAGGGTTAGGGACAATGATTTGGTAAACAGAGAGGAGGTAATAAAAGCTTTGCGGAAGATGAAAGCCGGCAAGGCAGCAGGTTTCGATGGTATTGCAGTGGATTTTATTAAAAAAGGGGGTGATTATATTGTTGACTGGTTGGTAAGATTATTTAATGTATATATGTTTCATGGTGAGGTGCCTGAGGATTGGCGGAAAGCTTGTATAGTGCCATTATACAAATGCAAAGGGGATAAGAGTAAGTGCTCAAATTACAGAGGTATAAGTTTGTTGAATATTCCTGGGAAATTATATGGGAGGGTATTGATTGTGAGTGCATATGAGTGGGAGATGTGTAAAAGAGAGAGGCAGGAGGTCAAGAGAAATATGCAAGGGGTGAAAAAGAGGGCAAATGAGAGTTGGGGTGAGAGAGTATCATTAAGTTTAGGGAGAATAAAAAGATGTTCTGGAAGGAGGTAAATAAAGTGCGTAAGACAAGGGAGCAAATGGGAACTTCAGTGAAGGAGGCGAATGGCGAGGTGATAACAAGTAGTGGTGATGTGAGAAAGAGATGGAGTGAGTATTTTGAAGGTTTGTTGAATGTGTTTGATGATAGAGTGGCAGATATAGGATGTTTTGGTCGAGGTGGTGTGAAAAGTTAGAGGGTTAGGGAAAATGATTTGGTAAACAGAGAAGAGGTAGTAAAAGCTTTGCGGAAGATGAAAGCCGGCAAGGCAGCAGGTTTGGATGGTATTGCAGTGGAATTTATTAAAAAAGGGGATGACTGTATTGTTGCCTGGTTGGTAAGGTTCTTTAATGTATGTATGAATCATGGTGAGGTGCCTGTGGATAGGCGGAATGCGTGCATAGTGCCATTGTACAAAGGCAAAGGGGATAAGAGTGAGTGCTCAAATTACAGAGGTATAAGTTTGTTGAGTATTCCTGGTAAATCATATGGGAGGGTATTGATTGAGAGGGTGAAGGCATGTACAGACCACCAGATTGGGGAAGAGCAGTGTGGTTTCAGAAGTGGTAGAGGATGTGTGGATCAGGTGTTTGCTTTGAAGAATGTATGTGAGAAATACTTAGAAAAGCTAATGGATTTGTATGTAGTATTTATGGATCTGGAGAAGGCATATGATAGAGTTGATAGAGATGCTCTGTGGAAGGTATTGAGAGTATATGGTGTGGGAGGCAAGTTGTTAGAAGCAGTGAAAAGTGATTGGTTCTCAGTGAATGTAGGTTTGCGGCAGGGGTGTGTGATATCTCCATGGTTGTTTAATTTGTTTATGGATGGGGTTGTTAGGGAGGTGAATGCAAGAGTTTTGGAAAGAGGGGCAAGTATGCAGTCTGTTGTGGATGAGAGAGCTTTGGAAGTGAGTCAGTTGTTGTTCGCTGATGATACAGCGTTGGTGGCTGATTCATGTGAGAAACTGCAGAAGCTGGTGACTGAGTTTGGTAAAGTATGATAGATAGATAAATAGATAAATAGATAAATAAATATATGCATATATATATATATATATATATATATATATATATATATATATATATATATATATATATATATATATATATATATATATATAGATATATATATATATATATATATATATATATATATATATATATATATATATATATATATATATATATATATATGTATATATATATATATATATATATATATATATATATATATATATACAACCTACAGTTGTGTTATGTGAAGTACTAATATACAGTGACAATACCTGCTGCTTTGCCAGGTGAAATACCGATGGATGATAACAACACCTGTTGCACTGTGTGAACTACTGGTGTACAGCGACAACACATGCTGTTGCACTAGGTGAATTACAGTTGTATAGAAACAATACCTGCTGTCTAAGCTAGTTTATTGGTATAGCTTCGCAACTGCTAAAGGGAGGTCAAGGGCCGGTATACAGCGGGAGCCTCCATCACCTGACTGCGGTCCTCTGCTGTCTTAGTACAGTAGCACTGTGCGAAACCTTCCGAGACGTTTACCCTTGTCACGGGTTTTCGTTCCGTGGCACCCGTTAAGCAGAAAAAGGCCACTTGGAATTGCGTGCCAGCCACTGTTGGCATGTTGGGTGTCGACTTGAACCAAAGGGGAGCGGCTGATGATTGCTTTCCCACTTGCCCACATTGTGGGAACACGTTCGCCAGCTAACGGGGCCGTAGGGTCCACGAGCGGCGGAGCATGCAAATTCCTTTCATCAGGAAGTAGCGACACGGCACGTCTTGTCTAAAGCGGGATCCTCCCTAGTAGCCGGGCAGGGCCTGAACCAGCGATTACAGGCTACTGTTCCGTGCCGGTCGGTGGAGGCAATCAAGGGCCCCCGAAGAAAAGCGACATATAAGACCCGTGTTCAGGAGTTGATCCTAAACGTTAACCCCCACCACGAAGATGGTGTAAGTGGAGAGTTGACGCGTAGTGTGCTGGGTGGGAGACATGTCCCAGCCGACGGAAGAGACAACACGCAGATCGGCACCCGTGAGGAGGCACCATGCAACAGAAGGCGCGTGCATGCTAACTCCGGTGGGAGGTTTCGCTGATCTGGGAGAGGGGGCTGTCCTCGGTGGCGGAGATCCTGCCGCTCATGGTGATGGTGCCGACCCCACGGATTTATCTGTCCCGACGCTCAGCGGGTTCCCCAAGCCCAAGCCGTTGCCTCTTTTGTCGAGGAGACTGTGTTCTACCTCGACACGCTAGGGCCTGGCCCCACCAATCCTGTGTGGGATGAGGAAGTGCTAAATGCCTCCCTCGAACATTTGCGCCGTGGTGACAGCTTCTCTGCCATCAGGGAAACCACAGAACACACCAGGAAGTTGGTAAGTTCCTGTGGCTCGCCATCAGACTGCCAGAATCGAAGTTCGGGCGGAGAAGGACAGCACGCTAACGCAGGAAATGTTCGCCGTACGGAGAAAGTCCCTTGTGCGCGGAAACAGGCTGCGCAGGGAACAGTACAAAACAGTACAGCGGCTTTATCGAAAGAATGAGTTGCCGGCCGCTGGACAGTTGGGCCGGAAACCCTCTACCCCTTTTGGGAAGCCCTCTTTTTCAGCCATTTGAACCGGACAGATGTGCCATCACTGACTACGACTGATTGAGCAAACCACTAGCAGAGGATCTGATCGTAGGAGATCATCGGCCCCTTGTCCTGGTCCTGACGGAATGCAGACTAGGCTCCTGAAGTCTATTCGTCCGCGAACGCTCTGCAAGATGTTTAACCTGTGGATCGCCACCTCTGAGTTGCCTGAACCACTCAAGGCAACTGGGATGGTACTGATACCGAAGATACCAAATCCCACTCAGCCCAAGGACCACAGGCCATTCATCATCTCGTGTGCTGTAGTCCAACTTCTGCATAAGATCTTAAGCAGTCGCATCTCGAGCCTCATCCAGATCGTGGACGGATGAATTGAGAACCTCACGATCCTGGACGAGTTCGTTGGTCGTGCGCGGGCACACGCCCACGATGTGCACCTGGCAATCATCAACATGGCCAAAGCATTCACTAGTATTAAGCACAGCACTATCGAGCGGGCCATGTCGCGGAAGGGTAATCCTGCCCCCGTCAGGGCATATATCATGTCGACGTACGACCAAGCCTTCACCCACATTGAAGGCAGCAGCGGGATGTCGCAAGAAATTAGAATGACGCGTAGGGTCAAACAGGGCGATCCACTATCTCCAATTCTTTTAACCTTGTGATCGACGAAGGGATTACAAGGGTTAATGAGTTGGGTGTAGAGGTGAGATTTGGAGATCAGACAGTATCCGTACTTGCCTTTACTGATGATCTGGTTCTGGTTGCGCAGACAGCAGGCGGTCTGCAAAAGGCTATAGACGACATGGCGAAGACACTCGCGGGGTGGTCTTCAGGTGAACCCGGGAAAGTGTCGTTCCCTCAGCATGGAAATCAATGGTAAACACAAGACTTGGTACGTCAATAAGAACAGGACGTTCTAAGCCTTGGGCAGCGCTATCGGTTCCACGGACGTTAATGACGACTACAAATACTTCAGCGTTCTTGTTAGGGCAGGAGGTAGGCGTAAATCATACGGCTTCCCGCTGGAAGAAGGGCTTTCTAATATCACTAGAGCATCTCTAAAACCTCAGTAGAGGATTACCATCCTCGTGGATCACCTCATGCCTGAGCTGATGCATCGCCTGGTGCTGGGGGAAGTATATAAGGCGAAGTTAACGCGTATGGATAGGCAGGTAAGAGTTGCGGTTCGCCGCTCGCTCTGCCTGTCCCATAACGAGCCCTGTGCATTCTTCCACTCATTGGCAGGGGATGACGGCTTAGGAATACCTGATTTTGTCTCGACCGTGCGGCTAAATAAACAAGCACGAATTGCTTACCTAATTTGACTTTGTGATTCAGGTGGCGGTCCGAGAACCTGTAGTTCTCAGGAAATTGCAGAGTTGGTCGGGCTCCGAATGCCTTGCCTGTATACAGGTAGGCAATAAGACCGAACGATCGCATGCATGGCGCTCTAACTTAGCACCTGCGACGGTCGGGTCTCACACCCTCTGCTGCTGTACCACAGGTCAGCAGATGGGTTATCAGTAAGACCCGACTCCTCTCAGGCAGCAGCGACGAAGTCAAAGCTGTCCAAGTGCGGTCGGGAACACTCTCAACCCCCGCTAGGGCTAAAAGAAGCCGACTCGACAACTCCGGCCTCTGTGACACATGTCAAAAGCCTGGGACGCTTGGGCATATCATGAAGGTATGCCCACGTACCCACGGGGGGAGAGTGAAAAGGCATGACAATATCAATGCCTTTTTAGCCGGGCGGTTAAGGTAGAAGGGTTACAAGGTGGTCTGGGAACCTCGTATTCCCATCGCAGCGTCCTTCCGGAAGCCGGACATGGTGGCTTCCAGAGAGCCAGAGACCTGCATGATAGATACGCAGGTCTCTGGAGTTTGCTTCGCGCTCTCAGCTATTAAGGCACCCCGGAAGTCCTTCAGGGCTTACGGGAACTCACCAGAAAAGACACCGTGCGCGTGACATCCGCCACATTATATTGGCGAGGCGCATGGTGTCAAGAGAGCGCGAGTGCTCTCAGAGGGCTAGGGCTTTCATACCGGGACCTGGAGGTGTATTCCGTGAAAGCCCTAACCTGGACACACTCCCTTTACAGGATGTGGTCCAAGAACGCAGGATAATAAGTAGTCAGTAGCCCTGGGACTGGCTGACCGTGTCTCCCCCTTTGTGTACTCGTGGGTGACGGTTGGCTGTTCGTCCTCCTGAGGCTCATTGGCAGGGTACCAGTTCCCTAAGACGGTTTTGTATGGTGAGGGGATTGGGCGTCTTGGCAGGATCGTATGCTGCTCCTGTCCGACAGGCCACACTGGACGTAAGAGGTGTTGGGGATAGTAAGGTAGGGCCCACCACTTTTCTGTCTGCCTATCTCATTCTTTCTTCTATCTCTGCTGTCAGCAGTCTGACATTCTTACCTTCCTCTTATTGACTTACACATTTCTGGTTAACCAACCTCTTTTTTCACTATCTACACTTGTATATAGATCTTACCTTACTAACGTAGCACTGTACCTGATTAATCTTTGCACTTTTGCCAATAAAAAAGTTCTGGTGTACTGTGACAGCACCTGCTGTTGCACTAGGTGAATTACAGGTGTATAATGACAATACCTGCTGATATGCCAGGTGAAATACTAATGCACAGTGACAACGCCTGCTGTTGTGCTCGATGAAGTACTAATGTACAGTGACAACACCTGTTATTGTGCTAAGTGAAGTACAGATGTACATTAACAACACCTGCTGTTACGCTAGGTGAAGTAAAAGTGTACAATGACAACACCTGCTGTTGCACTAAGTGAAATGTAAGTGCATACTGACAACACTTACTGTTTCCCTAGGTGAATTACAGGTGTGCAGAGATAACGCCTGCTGATGTGCCAGGTGAAGTACAGGTGTACAGAGATAACACCTGCTGTTGCACTAAGTGAAGTACAAGTATACGGTAACAACACCTGTTGTTGTGCTAGGTGAAGTGAAGGTGTACAATAACAACTGCTGTTGTGCTAGGTGAAGTGCAGGTGTACAGTGATAACTCCTGCTGTTGTGCTAGGTGAAGTGCAGGTGTACAGTGATAACTCCTGCTGTTGTGCTAGGTGAAGTGCAGGTGTACAGTGATAACTCCTGTTGTTGTGCTAGGTGAAGTGCAGGTGTACAATAACAACTCCTGCTGTTGTGCTAGGTGAAGTGCAGGTGTACAGTGATAACTCCTGCTGTTGTGCTAGGTGAAGTGCAGGTGTACAATAACAACTCCTGCTGTTGTGCTAGGTGAAGTGCAAGTGTACAGCAACAACTCCTGCTGTTGTGCTAGGTGAAGTGCAGGTGTACAGTGATAACTCCTGTTGTTGTGCTAGGTGAAGTGCAGGTGTACAGTGACAACACTTGTTGTTGTCCTAGGTGAAGTGCAGGTGTACAGTGGCAACTGCTGTTGTGCTAGGTGAAGTGCAGGTGTACAGTGATAACTCCTGTTGTTGTGCTAGGTGAAGCGCAGGTGTACAATAACAACTCCTGCTGTTGTGCTAGGTGAAGTGCAGGTGTACAGTAACAACTCCTGCTGTAGTGCTAGGTGAAGTGCAGGTGTACAGTGATAACTCCTGCTGTTGTGCTAGGTGAAGTGCAGGTGTACAGTAACAACTCCTGCTGTAGTGCTAGGTGAAGTGCAGGTGTACAGTGATAACTCCTGCTGTTGTGCTAGGTGAAGTGCAGGTGTACAGTGATAACTCCTGTTGTTGTGCTAGGTGAAGTGCAGGTGTACAGTGACAACACTTGTTGTTGTCCTAGGTGAAGTGCAGGTGTACAGTGACAACTGCTGTTGTGCTAGGTGAAGTGCAGGTGTACAGTGATAACTCCTGCTGTTGTGCTAGGTGAAGTGCAGGTGTACAGTGATAACTCCTGTTGTTGTGCTAGGTGAAGTGCAGGTGTACAGTGACAACACTTGTTGTTGTCCTAGGTGAAGTGCAGGTGTACAGTGACAACTGCTGTTGTGCTAGGTGAAGTGCAGGTGTACAGTGACAACTGCTGTTGTGCTAGGTGAAGTGCAGGTGTACAGTGACAACTCCTGTTGTTGTGCTAGGTGAAGTGCATGTGTACAGTGACATCAGTATCACCACTTGCTGTTCCATTAGGTGGCAGTCTATGGTTCAGCGAGGGTACCAGCACTGTTGTTCACTTTTCCGTTCTTGTCATGCGGGTTAAATGCATTACACAGACATCTTGCTATGGATCACTGTGAGGCGGTATATCTATATACTGTCAGACTCTGACGTAAGCATGGTCAGTGAAAATGTGAAGATCGCACCGTAAATGGATTTTGAAAAATTTGTTGATAGTTGAGGGTCCTTATCGTAAATGTAACTGGACATGTGTTAAGCTAATTAGCACAACCCATGAACACAACATTACGACCCAAAAGCACGACGGCACGACCCTAGAATATCCTAGCTTGGGCCTCTGACCTTTGACCCCCACGAGTTATGCTAAAGGCAAGGCTGTCACATCCAGGGGTCAGGCTGTTGTGCTCACCAGGTTAACCAGTTTATAAAAACAGAGGTCAAACTCACGCATTAAACATTCTAATTACAACAGACAAGATACAGTGAAAACATTACTGAAGTTGATATGAAATTTTTACATAACAAACGTTTTCCTCGTACTTTATTACTTTTTTTGCCCACTCTCAATTAGGATTTGTTTGAATTGTTATTGCTTGTTTGCGTCTTTAGAATTTCCTACGGTGATATTTGTGATCATTTGTGTACGTTATGGTTTACCTGCGGGAACACACGGTGTCAAGACTTCTAGATTCATCATAATCTACTTCTCATAAATCCCAGTTGATTCCAAGAGCCAGGCCATCGTATTGAATGTCTCCATCGATACTGCCTTGTGTGTATTATCTGCATGGATTACGTGATGTTATTATCATCATCATCATCATTATCATTATTATTGTTATTATTATTATTATTATTATTATTATTATTATTATTATTATTATTATTATTATTATTACTGTTATTATCATTATTATTATCATTATTATTATCATTATCATTATCATTATTATTATCATCATTACCATTATCATTATTAGTAGCAGCAGTAGTGTAGTAGTAGTAGTAGGAGGAGGAGGATTGTATTCATTATCATTACTATCATTTCTATCATAGTCATCATAATTGCCATCGCTATTACCATTATGGTCATTTTTATCATTGATATCATTATCGTCTTCAGATGTATTGCAGTTCAGTGCGTAATGAGCTGCAGCATTATGTTGAAGAGCGCGAGACAGTGTCTTGTGTCAGAATGAAAGTAGACTACTAGAGGTCAGTGAGAGAGTCCTCATGCAAGCGATCACATCATGTTGCTAAGGGATTTGAATGCAAGAATATATGATATAACATCAGGTCCCTTCAAGTAATTCGAAATGGGGAGAATTGTCAAATTCTCTGCTGGTCGAACCTTGCGCTGAAAGTGGGATGGTGATCGGGAATATGCTGATAGCCAAAAGGAAAATGAAGCACGAAGGTCCAGACACCTTCCTTGTAGTTTACATTTTCAGGGATACTTCCCACATATTCCTCGTGTGTCGTAGAAAGGGTCTGGAGACCCTCCCATCCTTGTATTTCAATTTCTAAAAGGGGAAACAGAAGAAGGATTCAAGCGGGAAGTGCTCATCCTCCTCTAAGGCTCAGACTAGGATGTCTGAATTTGTGTGTGGATATAACGAAGATGAGAAGAAAGGAGATATAGGTAGTATGTTTGAGGAAAGAAACCTGGATGTTCTGACTTTGAGTGAAACAAAACTCAAGGGTAAAGAGGAAGAGTGGTTTAGGAAGGTCTTGGGAGTAAAATCAGGGGTTAGTAAAGAGGACAAGAGCTAAGTATGGAGTAGCACTACTCCTGAAGCAGGAGTTGTGGGAGTAAATTCTAGACTGATGTATTTAAAACTGAGAATGGATGGAGAGAGATGGGTGATTATTGATGCTTATGCGCCTGGTCATGAGAAGAAGGATCATGAGAGGCAAGTGTTTTGGGGGCAGCTGAGTGATTGTGTCAGCAGTTTTGATGCACGAGACCGGGTTTTGGTGATGGGTGATTTGAATGCGAAGGTGAGTAATGTAGCAGTTGAGGGTATGATTGCTGTACATGGAGTATTCAGTGTTGTAAATGGAAATGTTGAAGAGCATGTGGATCTATGTGCTGAAAAAGGACTGATGATTGGGAATACCTAGTTTAAAAAAAAAAGAGATACACATAAGTATACGTATGTGAGTAGGAGAGATTGTCAAAGGGCATCGTTGGATTACGTGTTGATTGATAGGCGTGAAAGAAAGACTTTTGGATGTTAATGTGCTGAGAGGGGCAGGGGTCTGATCACTATCTTGTGGAAGTGAAGGTGAAGATTTGTCGAAGTTTTCAAAAATGAAGAGAAAATGTTGGGGAAAAGTGGTGAGAGTTAGTTAGCTTGGAAACGAGTCTTGTGTGAGGAAGTAACGGGAGAGATTGAGTGTAGAATGGCAAAAGGTGAGAGCAAATGACGTGAGGGGAATGTGTGAGGAGTTGGGTGCATTTAGGGAAGCAGTTGATAGCTTGCTCAAAAGGCGCATGTGGCATGAGAAAGGTGGGAGATGGGTAGATTAGTAAGGGTAGTAAATGGTGGGATGGAGATATAAAGTTGTTAGTGAAAAGGAGAAGAGAGGCGTTTGGACGATACTTGCAGGAAATGGTGCAAATGTATAAAAGAAAGCGGCAGAGGTCAAGAAAAAGGTGCAAGGGTTAAAAAAGGGCAAAAATGAGTTTGGGTGAGAGTATCTTTAAACTTTCGGGAGAATAAAAAGATATTTTGGAAGGAGGTAAATAACGTGCGTAAGATAAGAGAACAAATGAGAACATCGATGAAGGAGGCAAGTAAGGAAGTAATAACAGGTGGTGATGAAGTGAGAAGATGAAGTTAGTATTTTGAAGATTTGTTGAACGTGCTGGATGATAGAGTGACAGATATAGGTTGTTTTGGTCGGGGTGGTGTGCGAAGTGAGAGGGTCAGGGAGAATGGTTTGGTTAAGAGAGAATAGATAGTGAAAGCTTTGCGGAAGATGAAAGCCGGCAAAGGCGGTGGGTTTGGATGGTACTGCAGTAGAACTTATAAAAAAGGGATGAACGTGATGTTGATTGGTTGGTACGGATATTCAATATATATATGGACCATGGTGAAGTGCCTGAGAATTTGTGAAACACATGCACAGTGCTATTGTACAAAGGTAAAGAGCAGAAAGCTGAGGGTTCAAACTACAGAGCCATAAGTTTGCTGTGTACTCCTGGGAAATTATATGGGAGGGTTTTGACTGAGAGAGTGAAAGGATGTACAGAGCATCAGATTGGGGAAGATCAGTGTGGTTTCAGAAATTGGTAGAGGATGTGTGCATCAGGTGTTTGCTTTGAAGAACGTGTGTGAGAAATACTTAGAAAAACAGATGGGTTTGTGTGTAGCATTTATGTATCTGGAGAAGGCATATGATAGGGTTGATAGAGATGATCTGTGTAAGGTATGAAGAGTTGTAGGAGGTACGTTGTTAGAAGCAGTAAAATTTTTTTTAAAGAACGTAAGGCATGTGCACGAGTAGGAAGAGAAGAGAATGATTGGTTCCCATTGAATGTCGGTCTGAGGCAGGGTTGTGTGTCCCCATGGTTGTTTAATCTGTTTATGGATGGGAAGGTTAGGGAGGTAAATGCAAAAGATTTGGAGAGAGGGGCGAGTATGCAGTCTGTTGTAGATGATAGGGCCTAAGGAAGTGAATCAGTTGTTGTTCGCCGATGATACAGCTCTAGTGGCTGATTCGAGTGAGAAACTGCAGAAGCTGGTGACTGAGTTTGGGAAAGTGTGTGAAAGGAGAAAGTTGAGAGTGAATGTGAATAAGAGCAAGGTTATTAGGTTCAGTAGGCTTCAGGAACAAGTTAATCGAGATGCATGTTTCAGTGGAGAGAAATTGAAGGCAGTAAAGAGTTTTAGATATCTGGGAGTGCACTTAGAAGTGAATGAAACCGTGGAAGTAGGGGAGGGGGCAAAGATTCTCGGCGCGATAAAGAATGTGTGGAAGGAGAGAACCTTATCTCGGAGAGAAAAATGGGTATGTTTGAAGGAATAGTAGTTGCAGCAATATTACATGGTTGCGAGGCATGGGGTATAGATAGGGTTATACTGAGGAGGTAGATATGTTGGAAATGAAATATTTGAGGACAATATGTGGTGTGATGTTGTTTGATCGAGTAAGTAATGAAAGTAGTAAGAGAGATATGTGGAAATTTAAAGAGTGTGGTTGAAAGAGCAGAGGAGGGTGTGTTGAAATGGTTTGGTCATATGGAGAAAATGAGTGAGGAAAGATCAACAAAGTGGATATATGTGTCAGAGGTGAAGGAAACAAGGAGAAGCGGGAGACCAAATTGTAGGACGAAGGATGGAGTAAAAAAGATTTTGAGCTATCGGGGCCTGAACATACAGGAAGGTGAGAGGCTTGCAAGGAATAGAATGAATTGGAACGATGTGGTATACCGGGATCGACGTGCTGTCAATGGACTGAACCAGGGCATGTGAAACGTCTGGGGTAAACCATGAAAAGGTCTGTAGGGCCTGGATGGGAATAGGGAGCTGTGGTTTCGGTGCATTACACATGACAGCTAGAGACTGAGTGTAAACAAATGTGGCCTTTTTTGTCTGTTTTCCCTGGCGCTACCTCGTTTCAGCAAGGCGTAACGATGCTGTGTCCTGTGGGGTGGGGTAGCGCCAGAAATGAATAAAGGCAAACCTTCTACAGATCCATAAAATGCTACATACAAATCCATCTAATTTTCTAAGTATTTCTCACACACTTACTTCAAATAAAACACCTGATCCACACATCCTATACCACTTCTGAAACCATACTGATCCTCCCCAATCTGATGCTCTATACATGCCTTCGCCCCTCAGTCAATACCCTACCATACAATTTGCTAGGAATAATCAACAAAGTTATCCCTCTGTAGCTTGAACACTCATCTTTATCCCCGTTGTGTTTGTACAATGGCACTATGAAAGCATTCTACCAATTCTAAGGAACTTCGTCACGATCCATCTATACATTAAATATCCTTATCAACCAGTCAACAACACAGTCACCTCCTTTCTTAGTTGATTCAACTGCAATACCATCCAAACTCGACGCCTTGCCAGATTTCATCTTACTGTACAAACGCGGAGGTATATAAACACTTCAGTTCGTGTTTATATACCTCCCCGCTTGTACAGTAAGGTTCTGTAAAATGCTAACTGCTGGTAATGTGAGTCAGATGGGTTTTGACAGGTGTAGACCCAGTTGCTCGCGGATGTGAGGCGAAGGGTATTCCACTACTTGTAATCGAATAGCCATTTCCATATCAGAAGTGATCATAGCCTAGCTATCAGAGTTCCCGAATACCACGCAAAAGGTCTTGAGTTACAATCCTTGCTGTTGTAGGGTATCATGTTTCATATGAAATGGCGCATTCCAAAAGAAGGAACAGAGGAGGCCAGGTGAGGATATTCCCTCGAAGGCCCAGTCCTCTGTTCTTAACGCTACCTCGCTAACGTGGGAAATAGCGAATCGTATGATATATATATATATATATATATATATATATATATATATATATATATACATATATATATATATATATATATATATATATATATATGTATGTATATTTCATACTATTCGCCATTTCCTGCGATAGCGAGGTAGCGTTAAGAACAGAGGACTGAGCCTTTGAGGGAATATCCTCACCTGGCCCCCATCTCTGTTCCTTCTTTTGGAAAATTAAAAAAGAAAAGAGAGGGGAGGATTTCCAGCCCCCCCCCCCTCCCTTCCCTTTTAGTCGCCTTCTACGACACGCAGGGAATACGTGGGAAGTATTCTTTCTACCCTATCCCCAGGGATAATACGGAATATATATACATATATATATTTATATACTCATCCATTTACCCTGCTCTGCCGCCGTCTCCCGCGCCCGCGAGGTAGCGCAAGGAAACAGACGAAAGAAATGGCCCAACCCACCCCCATACACATGCACACACATACACGTCCACACACGCAAATATACACACCTATACATCTCAACGTACACACACACATACACACACAGACACACACATATATACACACGCACACAATTCACACTGTCTGCCCCCATTCACTCCCATCGCCACCCCGCCACACACATATATACATATATATATATATATATATATATATATATATATATATATATATATATATATATATATATATATATATATATATATATATATGTATATATATATGTATATATATATATATATATATATATATATATATATATATATATATATATATATATATATATATATATATATATATATATATATATATATATATATATATATATATATATATATGTATGTATGGGGTTTTTTGGTCGAGGTGGTGTGCGAAGTGAGAGGGTTAGGGAGAATGATTTGGTAAACAGAAAAGAGGTAGAAAAACCTTTGCGGAGGATGAAAGCCGGCAAGACGGCGGCTTTGGATGGTATTGCAGTGGAATTCATTAAGAAAGGGGGTGACTGTGTTGTTGACTGTTTGGTAAGGATATTTAATGTATGTATGACTCTTGGTGAGGTGCCTAAGGGTTGGCGGAATGAATGCATAGTGCCACTGTACAAAGGCAAAGGGGATAAAGGTGAGTGCTCAAATTACAGAGGTATAGGTTTGTTGAGTATTCCTGGGAAATTATGTGGGACGGTATTGATTGAGAGAGTGAAAGCATGTACAGAGCATCAGACTGGGGAAGAGCAGTGTGGTTTCAGAAGTGGTAGAGGATGTGTGGATCAGGTGTTTGCTCTGAGAATGCATGTGAGAAATACTTAGAAAACAAATGGATTTGTATGTAGCATTTATGGATCTGGAGAAGGCATATGATAGAGTTAATAGAAATGCTCTGTGGAAGGTATTAAGAATATATGGTGTGGGAGGCAAGTTGCAAGAAGCAGTAAAAAGTTTTTATCGAGGATGTAAGGCATGTGTACGAGTAGGAAGAGAAGAAAGTGATTGGTTCTCAGTGAATGTCGGTTTGCGGCAGGGGTGCGTGATGTCTCCATGGTTGTTTGATTTGTTTATGGATGGGGATGTTAGGGAGGTGAATGCAAGAGTTTTGGAGAGAGGGGCAAGTATGCAGTATGTTGTGGATGAGAGGGCTTGGGAAGTGAGTCAGTTGTTATTCGCTGATGATACAGCGCTTGTGGGTGATTCGGGTGAGAAACTGCAGAAGCTGGTGACTGAGTTTGGTAAAGTGTGTGAAAGAAGAAAGCTGAGAGTAAATGTGAATGAGAGCAAGGTTATTAGGTACAGTAGGGTTGAGGGACAAGTCAATTGAGAGGTAAGTTTGAATGGAGAAAAACTGGAGGAAGTGAAGTGTTTTGGATATCTGGGAGTGGATTTAGCAGCGGATGGAACCATGGAAGGGGAAGTCAGCCACAGGATTGGGGAGGGGGCGAAAATTCTGGGAGCGTTGAAAAAAAGTGTGGAAGTCGAGAACATTGTCTCGGAAAGCAAAAATGGGCATGTTTGAAGTAATTGTAGTTTCAACAATGTTATATGGTTGCGAGGCGTGGGCTATACATGGAGGAGGGTGGATGTGTTGGAAATGTGATGTTTGAGGGCAATATGTGGCGTGAGGTGGTTTGATAGAGTAAGTAATGAAAAGGAGAGAGAGATGTGTGGTAATAAAAAAGAGTGTGGTTGAGGGAGCAGAATAGGGGGTATTGAAATGGTTTGGTCACATGGAGAGAATGAGTGAGGAAAGATTGACCAAGAGGATATATGTGTCAGAGGTGTAGGGGACGAGGAGAAGTGGGAGAAAAAATTGGAGGTGGAAGGATGGAGTGAAAAAGAGTTTGATCGATCGGGGCCTGAACATGCAGGAAGGTGAAAGGCGTGCAAGGAATTGAGTGAATTGGAACGATGTGGTATACTCTGGTCGACGTGCTGTCAATGAATTGAACCAGGGCATGTGAATCGTCTGGAGTAAACCACAGAAAGTTTTTTGGGGCCTGGATGTGGAAAGGGAGCTACGATTTCGGTACTTTATACATGACAGCTAGAGACTGAGTGTGAACGAATGTGGCCTTTGTTGTCTTTTCCTAGTGCTACCTTGCGCGCATGCGGGGTGAGGGGGTTGTCACTTCATGTGTGGCGGGGTGGCGAAGGGAATGAATAAGGGCAGTCAGTATGAATTATGGGCATGTGAATATATGTATATGTCTGTGTGTGTATATATATGTATACGTTGAGATATGTAGGTATGTATATGTGCGTGTGTAAACGTGTATGTATATGCAGGTGTATGTGGGTGGGTTGGGCCATTCTGTCGTCTGTTTCCCTGCGCTACCTAGCTAACGCGGGAGACAGCAACAAAGTAAAATAAGAAATGAGTATATATATATATATATATATATATGTATATATATATATATATATATATATATATATATATATATATATATATATATATGGCAATCAATGGGCCTTACCAAACTATATGCTTTTTGAAATGCGTGCAAAGGAGATGCTGTCGGATGTGAAATGTATATGATGTGAATTCGGAAGAGGGAAAAGACATACGTGTACCAGAAGTGGTGTAAGAGATGTTCGAGGTGGAGGAGGAAGTGTCAGGTAAGGATAGAGGTGGTGGAAGACTGGAAAGGCTAGTTCAGGATGGAGGAGATGTATAAGAGGTAAGGTCAGGTCAGATGTGAGAGGTGGAGAGTAAGAGGGCAAACGTTACGTTATCTTTACTGTAGTCAATAAACTCTCACTTCCGGAGTGGATGAGGTCGACACCGCTCACAGAATGCCAGGGGTCAGGTGGCCCACTCTATAAAGCATTCATAGCTACTCCTACACCTAGGTCAGGGCAGGTCAGGTCATTATGATTTCAGGGGGACACTTTATACCTCAGGTAGTTGAGTAACACCAGTTACTCCCACAGCCCAGGCAGGCCAGACTAGGTCACGCACAACAGAATGACCAGCATCATCCTAGGAGATGGAAGGTCATCTGTTTATTTCAGGAAGGTAGTTAAGGCAGATGGGGTTATAGTTACTTAAAGTTTAGGGAGGTATTTGGAAGTTTTTGGTTCCCATTGTTAGTGGGAGATTGAGGTCACGTGACGGAGACGTTACTAGGGACATCATCAACGTCTCTCCTGTGTGTTTGTGTGTGTGTGTGTGTGTGTGTGTGTGTGTGTGTGTGTGTGTGTGTGTGTGTGTAACAAAATTGACCAACGATGTATTGTTGAGGAACTTGACGGGGAACTGCAAGTGGTCTACATGGAAAACTGGAAAGGTATGACGAGGTGTTGTATGTGGTCTACATGGCACATCGTGAAGGTATGACGGATACTGTAAGTGGCCTACTTAGGACATTGGCGAGGTATGGCTGGGTGCTGTAAGTGGTGTACGGAATATGTTTCAGAGAAATGGAAATTTGCCAATGTAACGCTGATGTTTAAGAAAGGTAAATAATCACTGCCCGGAAAATATTGTCCTATTAGTTTAGCGTCTGCAGTTGGTAAACTAATGAAAACCATCATTTGGGATAAGATTGTAAACCATTTAGAGGACCACCCCTAAATAAATGGAACGATTCTTAGGATGGTTTTCGATGAAATCGCTGATGTCTGACAAATCCGCCCAATCCTTTTTATGATATGATCAACATATTGGATGAAAACATTTGATAAAGTTTCACATCAAAGTACACCAACAAAGGTTAAGTCACATGGTAAAAGGCGATGAAAATACTTGGATTCACAGGTCGGGCTTTCGAAGCTGTTTTGGAACTTATCCTCACTGTATACAACTCGCTGGCGCGTCCCCGTCAGGAATAACACGGCCAGTTTTGATCACCCTACTTGAAAGACTGGATACAGTACAAAGGCGACCTACCAAGATCATTTCCGCCCTGAGAAACAAATTCTATGAAAACCGAAAAAGAGAAAAGAACTTATTCAACTTAGAAATGAGAAGGTTAAGAGGTGATCTAACAAACGTATTCCAAATCATTAAAGGTTTAGATAATCTCGATCTGTCGAGCTACTTAATGATAAATTCGTCTGATATTACCTTGAATAAGGCGAAGTACGTTTTCTTCAACAGGATTCTTAAGGTATGGAACAGATATGATTAAGCACAGACTTGCTAAATATTTTGCATAATATCTACTGCTAACTTTATTTGCACCTCCTTAGCTATACGATAAGTTTACAGGTTTTCCTCTTTGAAACATCTGTAAGTCTTTTTACTCCTCCCACATTAATCCACCGTCACAAACAGCCTCTTTACGACCCATTGGTCTATTGCTGTTTGAGCCTGGTTGTGTTCAGTTGTATGCTTGGGATACGGGATGTTATAACGGTGTACTTTATGTGGTGTACATGGGACACCAGGATGTTATGACGAGGTAACTGTATGTGGTGTACATGGGACACCAGGATGTTATGACGAGGTAACTGTATGTGGTGTACATGGGACACCGGGATATGACTGAGAATTGTGTGTGGCCTGCATGGCAGTCTGGTTTCAAAGTCCTCTTTGCTCCCTTGATTGTTCGTTTTTCTTTTACATTCTGTGGTTACTACGGCGTTGTAGACGTCATGCGAAGAATCGTGGATTTTTCTAAATCGTTATGAAGGACATCATAGATTTTTTTTGTTCTTTCTTTGGGAGAGAATCTCCTGAGTGGTGATGTGGAGCATCATTATGTGTGGTTAGCTATTCTGAGACAACACGCACTGTTGTCCCATACTAAGGGGAGAAGAGCCACGTAGAACCAAAGGAGCCTCACGGACCAAGAGAAGACCCAGGAACCAAGAAACTAACCCAACTGCAGGAAGGGTCTGGTTGCCGACCTCATACCCTGACTACAGACAACGCAATAATACCGCCATTATGGGTGTTGGAGTCACGTCTCAGCTCGGCACCTCCGGGTTTATGGCCACATTCACCCCGGTTTACTGGGAGACACGTTATTGCCCCTCTCCCACCAGTGTACCAGGCAACACATGTATCATGACAAGTTCTTCATCCTCCGATGACTGCTTAGTATTCTTCATTTACCTTGAGAGTTAGTCATGGTGCACACTTCCTGGTGAAGGATTACTCTGGCTGGATGACGAGTGGTGTCGGTGGATGAGTGGTGCCAGTGGATGACTAGTAGTGTCGGTGGATGAGTGGTGCCAGTGGATGACTAGTAGTGTCGGTGGATGACAAGTGGTTTCAGTGGATGACGAGTGGTGTTGGTGGATGACGAGTGGTGCCAGTGGATGACTAGTGGTGTCGGTGGATGACGAGTGGTGCCAGTGGATGACTAGTGGTGTCTGCGGATGACGAGTGGCGTCGGTGGATGATGAGTGGTGCCAGGAGATGACGAATGTTGTTGCAGTATTCATCATCATTACAGTGGACGACACAGAACACGTTATAAACGAACAGTTTATCTCTGTGCGTATGACGTCCGTAATATGTCGCGCCTGAGATAGTGTAGATGTTTCCAACTGACATTGCTTCCCTCTGTCCGGTTATGACTCATACCCATCAGTTTCTATGCGTTACTACGTTTCATCTCCTTTTCATACGGTTACACATCTAGGTAACCCAGGGGTCAGACTGTGGCGAGCTCCGAAGGCGGGCACAGGTGGGTTGTGAGATGACTCTGAACCCCAAACGTAAATTGTCGTAATGATTGATGTTTGTAATTGGTAGAAGCTAGCCTTGATTGACGGTGGAGGAACATCTAAACATGTTCTTTCTTTTGAACGCTTTAGCTAGTGATGATTAGGCCTGGAATGAACTTATTTGGGTTGAAAAAGCTGTCTTCTTTACTAAGAGAAAGCAATAAAGATATTTTTCTATTAGTGAAGACGATACAGCCACTGAAGGTTCTGGGAACGTTGAAGAAGGTGTGGAAGGCGAGAACATTATCTCGGAAAGCAAAAATGGGTGTTTCAAGGAATAGTGGTTCCAACAATGTTCTATGGTTGCGAGGCGTGGGCTATGGATAGAGTTGTGCCAAGGAGGGTGGATGTGTTGGAAATGAGATGTTTGAGGACAATATGTGGTGTGAGGTAGTTTGATCAAGTAAGTAATGAAAGGGTAAGAGAGATTTATGGTAATAAAAAGAGTGTGGTTGAGAGAGCAGAAGAGGGTGTATTGAAGTGGTCTTGTCACATGGAGAGAATGAGTGGGGAAAGATTGAAAAAGAGGATATATGTGTCAGAGGTGGAGGGAACGAGGAGAGGTGGGAGACCGAATTAGAGGTGGAAGGATGAAGTGAGAAAGATTTTGAGCGATCGGGGCCTGAACATGTAGGAGAGTGAAAGGCGTGCAAGGAATGGAGTGAATTGAAACGATGTGGTATACCAGGGTCGACGTGCTGTCAATCGATTGAACCACGGGCATGTGAAGCGTCTGTGGTAAACCATGAAAAGTTTTGTGGGGCCTGGATGTGGAAAGAGACTGAGTGTGAACGAATGTGGCCTTTGTTGTCTTTTCCTAGCGCTACCTCGCGCGCATGCGGGGGAGGGGGTTGTCATTTCATGTGCGGCGGGGTGGCGACGGGAATGAATAAAGGCAGCAAGTATGAATTATTTACATGTGTATATATGTATATGTCTGTACATATATATATATATATATATATATATATATATATATATATATATATATATATATATATATATATATATATATATATATATTCTTTTTTTCTTTCATACTATTCGCCATTTCCCGCATTAGAGAGGTAGCGTTGAGAACAGAGGACTGGGCCCTTGAGGGAATATCCTCACCTGGGCCCCTTCTCTGTTCCCTCTTTTGGAAAATTAAAAAAAAAAGTGAGAGGGGAGGATTTCCAGCCCCCCGCTCCCTCCCCTTTTAGTCGCCTTCTACGACACGCAGGGAATACGTGGGAAGTATTCTTTCTCCCCTATCCCCAGGGATAATATATATATATATATATATATATATATATATATATATATGTATATATATATATATATATATATATATATATATATATATATATATATATATATATATATATATATATATATATATATATATATATATATATATATATATATATATATATATATATATATATATATATATATATATATATATATATATATGTTGGAAAGGATCACAATTTTGCGCGTGATCAAGATATTCCTATGAGTCCACGGGGAAAATGAAACACGAAAAGTTCCCAAGTGCACTTTCGTGTAATAATCACATCATCAAGGGAGACACAAGAGAGAAATGTAACAGTCAGTTGATATACATCGAAGAGACGAAGCTAGGACGCCATTTGGTAAACATGTGACTGTCCAACACATGTTCACCAAATGGCGTCCTAGCTTCGAAAGAATGGCCCAACCCACCCACATACACCTGTATATACATACACATCCACACACGCACATATACAGACCTATATATTTCAACGTATACATATATATACATACACAGACATATACAGATATACACATGCACATAATTCATACTTGCTACCTTTATTCATTCCCATCGCCACCTAGCCACACATGAAATGACAACCTCCTTCCCCTGCATGCGCGCAAGGTAGCACTAGGAAAAGACAACAAAGGCCACATTCGATCACACTCAGTCTCTAGCTGTCATTTAATAATGCACTGAAACCACAGCTCCCTTTCCACATCCATGGTTTACTCCAGACGCTTCACATGCCTTGGTTCAATCCATTGACAGCACGTCGACCCCGGTATACCACATCGTTCCAATTCACTCTATTCCTTACACGCCTTTCACCCTCCTGCATGTTCAGGCATCGATTGCTCAAAATCTTTTTCACTCCATCTTTCCACCTCCCATTCTATCGACCGTACCCTTGTGGAAGATGAACAGCTGAGTTTACTGTGGATCACCTGCCGCGACCAGGATTCGAACCCATGCGGATTTGACTCCCGGGCGACCCACTGAATGCGTAAAAATCACCATCGCTAACCGCTGCTCCACGAGGTTCATAAAGATAATGCTTTGTAAAGTTTATATATTGTGTTGTTATGCAGATGGAAGGCCAGGTTTTAGATAAAAAGATGATAAATATCTATATGGGTGAGCTGAGATAATCCTATTTATTTTCTCTTAATAACTGGATGCTCTTACGGAGAAACATTTGAGAGGGACGAGGTAAAAAAACAATGAAACAATTCAAGCCATGGTGGACCCGAGAAAAACTAACATCCCACACTGAGTGGGACGTGGATCACAAAAACATATCTGAATCCTCGAAATTTAAGTTATGAGGTTGATTTTCATGTGATGATTTTGACAGTGAGTTGCACCAAGATCTTAATTTTTATGTGATAATTTTGACAACGAGTTGCACCAAGATCTAGTTACAAAAAGAATATTACAGTTCATGGCAGAAAATGTATGCTTCACTCATTACGTCATATAACATACCATTCATACTTAAAACACAATTTTTCCATAAGAAATTGCTTTTGGATACCTTTTTCTGTGGCAAAAGAGAATGGGTAGATTCGAGCCATGTTTTTTGTTGACACACATGTACACCATTGTTATTCTCTCTCTCTCTCTCTCTCTCTCTCTCTCTCTCTCTCTCTCTCTCTCTCTCTCTCTCTCTCTCTCTCTCTCTCTCTCTCTCTCTCTCTCTCTCTCTCTCTCTCTCTCTCTCTCTCTCTCCTTGGTAGGTCAGAGGTAGGAGGCAGAGCCAGCCACCAGGCAGGTATGTTACCAGTACTACCTGCCTGGGTATCGGGAGGGATAGTGATGGCTGCGCAGAGAGCCAGCAATTTCAGTGGCTGTCAAGTTTCACTCCTCTGGCCCAGGTTGCTTTCTTTCCTTTCTGCCTCAACCACACGTGAGCTGCTGGCCATTCAGTCCAAGCGTACACACACTCTCTCCATCTCACACCTAATATCCCATCACTCCTTCGTAACTCCATCTCTCCCTGCGGTGTGCTCTACGCGCTAGCCCTGCCTTTTGGCCAAACCTCGTCGCATGTACATGTAGGTATCATTTCACACACACACACACATACACACACACACACACACAAAAGTAAGGAAAGGAAGTGGAGAAGGAAGACTTGGTTTGCTTGTCCCACGTGGGAAGTCCCGGATGTAATTAATGCACGCTGGACCCAGACCAGACTTGGCTAAAGATACATAATTAAGTATGAATACTGAGTGCTTCATCTGGTCCCAACACCCACACCTGGAAAAGCGTTCACTGGTGGACAGGTATATTGTTGTGTGTCTATGTCCGTCTGTCTGTCTGTCTGTTTGTGATTACTCTCTGAGTTCTACGATTTGTTTTCTACAGGAAGGGAGTTTTACACTTATGTTGTCCCGTCTTCAGATTAGTGTGTGTGTGTGTGTGTGTGTGTGTGTGTGTGTGTGTGTGTGTGTGTGTGTGTGTGTGTGTGTTTTTGATTACCCATTTGTACAGTACGGGGGAGGGGACGCTACATGCAGTCCCGCTACTGTCTTTATTGTCATACAACTTCTTCATCTTTGAATTCTACAAGTTTTTACATTATCATGACATAGTCTGTTCCCTCCATCCATTATTCTTCTACGATAAGAACATTTCTTTAGACCTTTACAAACAAGATTCTTACTGACTTTTTTGTTGTGGACTGTGGTTGTTAAGAACTCTGGTTGTGGACTCTGCTTATTATAGACTCTGGTCGTTGTGGACTCTGGTTGTTGTGGATTCTGGTTGTTGTGGACTCTGGTTGTTATAGATTCTGGTTGTTGTGGACTCTGGTTGTTATAGACTCTGATCGTTATGGTCTTTGGTTGTTGTGAACTATGGTTGTTATAGATTCTGGTAGTTGTGGACTCTGGTTGTTATAGACTCTGATTGTTATGGTCTCTAGTTGTTATGGATCCTGGTTGTTGTGAACTCTGGTTGTTATGGACTCTGGTTGTTGTGGAGTCTGATTGTTATAGACTCTGGTTGCTATGGACTCTAGTTGTTATGGACCCTGGTTGTTGTGGACTCTGGGTGTTATGGACTCTGGTTGCTGTGGACTCTTGTTGTTGTGGGCTCAAGATGTTATAGACTCTGGTTATCATGAACTCTAATTGTTTTGGACTCTGGTTGTTATAGACTCTGGTTGTTATGAGCTTTGGTTGCTATGGACTCTGGTTGTTGAGCACTCTGGATATTATAGACTTTGATTATCATGAACTGTTATAGACTCTGGTTGTAATGGGCTCTGATTGTTGTAGACTCTGGTTGCTGTGTACTCTGGTTGTCATAGACTCTGGTTGTTATGGATTCCTGTTGTTGTGGACTCTGAGTTTTGTGTACTCTAGGTGTAATGGACTCTTTTTGTTATGGACTCTTACTGCTCAATCTTTGCATATTTCGATGATCTGTTCACTCTCAATGTTAGAAATTGTGACAAAGTCTCCTCTGACTCTTCTCTCTTCCCTTCCATGTTAGGCAGAGGTATGACCTCTCTCCTCTCATTGTAAGCATCCTTCTTACATCTAGTCTCATCTTATCTGCCTTCCTGTGGACCTTCCCTTTTAGTTCTTTGTTTTAGCTTTGCCCTAACGGACATTGTGAGGAGGTTCCTGGAGATTTCCTGAGACACATAATCAAGAAAGATTTTAATGTTGGACAAATGCCAGTTTGCCCCATTTGCAATTCATTTAAACTTTGGTTAAGTAGAATGTCGAACCGAAACTCCTCCCATACATAGATTCCCGTAGTTTATTTCTCTTCCAGGTGATACTCATATCCTCATCACATTTCATTTACTCGAATTGAATTCCATCAGCCGTCTATCAAACCAACTTTGGAATTCGCTTAGATTCCTTTACAAGTAAATGGAATCATCATAATTCTTTACTTCCCTCACGACCTTGGCATCACCCACAAATATAGTGAGGTATGAGTACAGTTTTTACCTTGAGTACATTTACCCAAGACGAGCAACATACGAGAAGATTAACACGGACCCTCTGCTCTCCTGCGTTATGGCAAGTCTCTATGAATTACAAAGGAATTCAAGCAGCAGCAGCCCACTGGGTCCCTTCCAGGTTGTATGTTAAAATGGAGGATATCAGAAACCTGTATATAACAGTAAATGATATCAGAAACCTTTTATGTGACAGTGAAGGATATTAGAAACCTGTATGTGGCAGTGAAGGATATCAGAAACCTTTTATGTGACAGTGAAGGATATCAGAAACCTGTATGTGGCAGTGAAGGATATCAGAAACCTTTATGTGACAACGAAGGATATCAGGAACCTGTATGTGGCAGTGAAGGATATCAGAAACCTATATGTGACGGTGAAGGATATTAGAAACCTGTATGTGGCAGTGAAAGATATCAGAAACTTTTATGTGACAGTGAAGGATATCAGAAACCTGTATATAACAGTGAAGGATATCAGAAACCTGTATGTGGCAGTAAAGGATATCAAAAACCTGTATGTGGGAGTGAAGGATATCAGAAACCTGTATGTGGGAGTGAAGGATATCAGAAACCTTTCATGTGACAGTGAAGGATATCAGAAACCTGTATGTGGCAGTGAAGGATATCAGAAACCTGTATGTGACAACGAAGGATATCAGAAACCTGTATGTGACAGTGAAGGATATCAGAAACCTGTATGTGGCAGTGAAAGATATCAGAAACCTGTATGTGAGAGTGAAGGATATCAGAAACCTGTATGTGTCAGTGGAGGATATCAGAAACCTGTATGTGACAGTGAAGGATATCAGGAGCTGTATGTGGCAGTGAAGGATATCAGAAACCTGTATGTCACAGTGGAGGCTATCAGAAACCTGTATGACAGTGGAGGATATCAGAAACCTTTATGTGACAGTGAAGGATATCGGAAACCTGCATGTGACAGTGGAGGATATCAGAAACCTTTATGTGACAGTGGAAGCTATCAGAAACCTGTATGTGACAGTGGAGGATATCAGAAACCTGAATGTGCCAGTGGAGGATATCAGAAACCTGTATGCGACAGTGGAGGATACCAGAAACATCTATGTGACAGTGGAGGATATCAGAAACCTTTATGGGTCAGTGGAGGATGTCAGAAACCTTTATGTGTCAGTGGAGGACGTCAGAAACCTTTTTGTGACAGTGGAGGATATCAGAAACCTGAATGTGCCAGTGGAGGATATCAGAAACCTGTATGCGACAGTGGAGGATACCAGAAACATTTATGTGACAATGGAGGATATCAGAAACCTTTATGTGTCAGTGGAGGATGTCAGAAACATGTATGTGTCAGTGGAGGACATCAGAAACCTTTATGTGACAGGGGGGAGATCAGAAACCTGTATGTGACATTGGAGGCTATCAAACACATATATGGAACAGTGGAGAACATAAAAAAATGTGAGTGGAGGATATCAGAAAACTGTATGTGACAGTGGAGGCTATCAGAAACCTGTATGTGACAGTGGGGATCAGAAACCTGTATGTGACAGTGGAGGATATCAGAAACCTGCATAGGACACTGGAGGATATCAGAAATCTGTATGTGACAGTGGGGGATATAAGAAATCTGTATGTTACAGTGGAGGATATCAGAAACCTGTATATGACACTGGAGGATATCAGAAACTTGCATAGGACACTGGAGGATATCAGAAACCTGCATGTGACACTGGGGGTTATCAGAAACCTTCATGTGACACTGGTTATATCAGAAAGCTGCATTTGACACTGGGGATATCAGAAACCTGCATGTGACACTGGGGATATCAGAAACCTGCATGTGACACTGGGGGTTATCAGAAACCTTCATGTGACACTGGTTATATCAGAAAGCTGCATTTGACACTGGGGATATCAGAAACCTGCATGTGACACTGGGGATATCAGAAACCTGCATGTGACACTGGGGGTTATCAGAAACCTTCATGTGACACTGGTTATATCAGAAAGCTGCATTTGACACTGGGGATATCAGAAACCTTCATGTGACACTGGGGATATCAGAAACCTGCATGTGACACTGGGGGTTATCAGAAACCTTCATGTGACACTGGTTATATCAGAAAGCTGCATTTGACACTGGGGATATCAGAAACCTGCATGTGACACTTTGGAATATCAGCTCACAGATTAGTGAGGTAAGAGTGGGAAACATACAGATGACTTTTAAGGAGAAATACTCGTAAAATTTATATGTTTTTAAAGAGGCCGAAACAATATTAGTTGCAGACTCGAAACGAAGTATTGGTCAAGTCTTTTAAACGTGCCTCTGGTGTTGCTTTCAACTGCTGTAATTGGCTAATTATTCCATTCGTTAACAATCCTGCTGACAAATAAAATGCTGTCTCATTCGTAGTAAAACTTTGGCTCACGAGAAAACCAGATAAATCAAGCCATAGATAGTTTCTTATATCGAGTTTATCACGACCTTTGATAATTTTGAGCATCTATATGAAATCATCTTTATACTTTCTCCTTTATCTTTACATATATAAGTTAAGTCATTAGTCGGATCTCATAGGATTTGTTTCTCAGTCTGGGAGTCATATTAGTAGCTCTCTTCTGTACTCTTTCTGCTCTGTCTGTATCATTTCATTTTTTTTTCAAGCAGTGACCAAAAGTGAACACAATATTCAAGGAAGAGACGCTACAGTAAATTATAGAGAGTAAAGGTTACTTTTCTAAATTTGATAACCTTGCCTATGGATTGGAGATTTTCTTCTCTGTATTTTCTACAAATATCTTGTACTCCTTACTTGGCTTTAGGTCATCAAAGATAGTTACGCTTTATTTCCTTATTCATCTTTTGTAGCGCAATCAAATTCACAAAGTAAAAACTTGTACTTATCTGGGCGCAGTCCTGTTTGTCTGCCAGTTTCAAGCTTCTTACTTTCAGTGTCTCTTGTATCTTTGTATCTTTATCTCCCAGTTCAGTATCATCAGCAAAGTTTGATGTCTTACAATGCAGGCCATTATCAATGTCTTTCATATATATATATATATATATATATATATATATATATATATATATATATATATATATATATATATATATATATATATATTTATCCCTGGGGATAGGGGATTAAGAGTACTTCCCACGTATTCCCTGCGTGTCGTAGAAGGCGACTAAAAGGGGAGGGAGCGGGGAGCTGGAAATCCTCCCCTCTCGGTTTTTTTTTAATTTTCCAAAAGAAGGAACAGAGAATTGGGCCAGGTGAGGGTATTCCCTCAAAGGCCCTGTCCTCTGTTCTTAACGCTACCTCGCTAATGCGGGAAATGGCGAATAGTTTGAAAGAAAAAAAAGATATATATATATATATATATATATATATATATATATATATATATATATATATATATATATATATATATATATATATATATATATATATCATACAAACCTCCAACAGCGCGTTCATATGCACTTTATTAGGTAGAGTAGGGTTGCGGGTCAAGTCAATTGGGAGGTGAGTTTGAATGGAGAAAAACTGGAGGAAGTGAAGTGTTTTAGATATCTGGGAGTGGATCTGGCAGCGGATGGAACCATGGAAGCGGAAGTGGATCATAGGGTGGGGGAGGGGGCGAAAATTCTGGGAGCCTTGAAGAATGTGTGGAAGTCGAGAACATTATCTCGGAAAGCAAAAATGGGTATGTTTGAAGGTATAGTGGTTCCAACAATGTTGTATGGTTGCGAGGCGTGGGCTATGGATAGAGTTGTGCGCAGGAGGATGGATGTGCTGGAAATGAGATGTTTGAGGACAATGTGTGGTGTAAGGTGGTTTGATCGAGTAAGTAACGTAAGGGTAAGAGAGATGTTTGGAAATAAAAAGAGCGTGATTGAGAGAGCATAAGAGGGTGTTTTGAAATGGTTTGGGCACATGGAGAGAATGAGTGAGGAAAGATTGACCAAGAGGATATATTTGTCGGAGGTGGAGGGAACGAGGAGAAGAGGGAGACCAAATTGGAGGTGGAAAGATGGAGTGAAAAAGATTTTGTGTGATCGGGGCCTGAACATGCAGGAGGGTGAAAGGAGGGCAAGGAATAGAGTGAATTGGAGCGATGTGGTATACCGGGGTTGACGTGCTGTCAGTGGATTGAATCAAGGCATGTGAAGCGTCTGGGGTAAACCATGGAAAGCTGTGTAGGTATGTATATTTGCGTGTGTGGACGTATGTATATACATGTGTATGGGGGTGGGTTGGGCCATTTCTTTCGTCTGTTTCCTTGCGCTACCTCGCAAACGCGGGAGACAGCGACAAAGCAAAAAAAAAAAAAAAGAAAAAAAATATATATATATATAAATATATATATATAAATATATATATATATATATATATATATATATATATATATATATATATATATATATATATATATATATATATATATATATATATATATTCCTATGAGTCCACGGGGAAAATGAAACACGAAAAGTTCCCAAGTGCACTTTCGTGTAATAATCACACCATCAGGGGAAACACAAAAGAAAAGTATAACAGTCAGTTGATATACATCGAGGAGACAAAGCTAGGACGCCATTTGGTAAACATGTGATTGCCCAAAACATACAACGAGCGTTCATAAACTTATTTTACAAATCTTATCAACAATACAGTTATCTAATTTGTATAGACCATCACTAGTATTAAGATCATAATTCTTTGTGTATTTAATAATAGAAGATTCAATGATATTTCTCTTAGTAATAGAGTTAGAGTTAATAACTGAGATGGCGTTACTCCAGTCAATACAATGATCATAGTTTTTAACATGATTAAACAAGGCATTTGATTTTCGTCCCGTTCTTATACTATATTCATGTTGCTTAAGTCTAACAGAAAGATCCTTACCAATCTGACCAACATAAAATTTATCACAGTTTCCACAAGGCACTTTATAGATGCAACCAAGAGAATTTTCAGGTGAATTCCTGATTAAGATATTCTTTATAGTATTATTGTTGCTAAAGGCAACATTTACATTAAAGGATTTAAGCAACATGGGAAGCAAAGTGAAATTATTATCAAAAGGGAGAACTAAAAGATTCTTGGTGTCAATGGGAGGTTTGGGCTCAACTCTATAAAAGGATTTCTTTGCTAACTTAAGGGAATTATCAATGAAAGATCTAGGGTACTTTAACTTAGATCCAATAGAATATATCTTCTCAAACTCATCATCAATAAACTCTGGACTGCAAATACGTAATGCCCTAAGGAACATAGATTGAAATGATGAAATATTTGTAAATTTTCATTTGTTGGCCAAACACAAAGAACATCATCTACATACCTAAACCAAATTGCATTAGAAGGTAAGATATCCTTAAGTAATTTTGTTTCAAAAAATTCCATATAAAGATTACTTAGTACAGGTGAAAGAGGGTTACCCATTGCCATACCAAAGTTTTGAGCATGATAATCTCCATTAAATTGAAATACACAGTCTTTTATACACAATTTTATCGGTTCAATGAAATTAGACTTTGAAACAGGTAAATGAATATCATCCAAGACATCAAATAAATATTCTAAAAGGTCATCACCTGGAACTTTAGTGAAAAGTGAGGAAACATCAAAGCTAACTAGTTTGAAATCAAAATCCTGCATGGATTCCACACGACTCTTCTATTACTTCTCTACAAGCTGTCCTGGACTTTCTCCTTTCGTTACTGCTTTCTCCAAATCGCTAATCAAGGCTCATCAACTGAAGTGACGATTTGGATTCCTTAGGAAATGTCTTGATGAACAAGTGATGCCAAGATCTGTCCACCTCAACGTTTGTTGCAGCTGTCTGGTCGACCATTTGACCAATTTCAAAATATTATTTTAAAGAAAAACATTGAATTAAAGAAACTTGAAATGGAGGAGGCTTTTCGCATTTCAAGAGAAAAGAAACGTGCCTTTCAAATGGCAATACCGACACGCTGGAAGAACCCGATGTTGGACTATTGCTATGATAAATTAAGGAAAGAACGCAATAGGCTACAAGTGTCACTAAATCGTAAGTTGGACCATCTTATTGAAAACAGCGACTGGACCAAGAGCACAAACCCATCTTTTGTGGTAAACCTGTCTAATAAACAAGTAGATAAAGATTCCTTGTGTGCATTAGGCTATGGTTTAAGTTTTGTGTGCTCTAACAAAGAAGCCAACTGTGTTGATGTCACAAAGTCTTTTTGTAATTTAGAAAAATACAGTAATTTAAGTAATGATGATATTAATATCTGTAAGGTTTTAGTGTATGCCAGTTTGTCAAAACCAGTGGAGCTAATTGCCCTAAAAGATTCATAAGAGCTATTAACACCTTAAAAAAAGACAAGGATATACATATTACTAAAGCAGATAAGCCTAACACTGTTGTGATTTTAGACAAAAGTAACTATTTATCTAAAATGAATAATCTTCTAAATGATAACACAACATATTCTAAACTTAGTAAAAATCCCTTAGAAGTAGTTAATTCTCACTTCAATAAAGAAATGAAGTTGTTGTTGAAAGCTAGCATTTCTCTTATCAAAAGTTTGTCATCTTTGTCCCCTTCATTGCCATATATGTATGGACTTATCAAAACACATAAACAGAATTTTCCAGCAAGACCTATAGTGAGTTCAGTAGGCTCCATCACATATAAATTGTTAAAATGGTTAGTTTCTTTATTAATCCCTTTAGTGGGTAAGGTATCAAATTCTAATATCATGAACAATGTAGATTTAGTCAACAAGCTAAACAATATCAATATTAATTTTGATTTCAAACTAGTAAGCTTTGATGTTTCCTCACTTTTCACTAAAGTTCCAGTTGATGACCTTTTAGAATATCTATTTGATGTCTTGGATGATATTCATTTACCTGTTTCAAAGTCTAATTTCATTGAACTGATAAAATCGTGTATAAAAGACTGTGTACATCAATTTAATGGGGATTATTATGCTCAAAACTTTGGTATGGCAATGGGTAACCCTCTTTCACCTGTACTATGTAATCTTTGTATGGAATTTTTTGAAACAAAATTACTAAAGGATATCTTACCTTCTAATGCAATTTGGTTTAGGTATGTAGATGATGTTCTTTGTATTTGGCCAACAAATGAAAATTTACAAATATTTCTCCCCTTAACAATTTAGTACCTTCCATCAAATTTATTGTAGAAAATGAGAATAATGGTATGTTACCATCTTTAGATTGCATGATCAATAGACAAGGAAACAAGTTTGAGTTTAGCATATACAGAAAACCCACCAATGTATGCTCATATATCCATTATACTCATCTCAACATGACAGAGTAAAATTATCATCATTTCAATCTATGTTCATTAGGGCATTACGTATTTGCAGTCCAGAGTTTATTGATGATGAGTTTGAGAAGATATATTCTATTGGATCTAAGTTAAAGTACCCTAGATCTTTCATTGATAAATCCCTTAAGTTAGCAAAGAATCCACTTTATAGAGTTGAGCCAAAACCTCCCATTGACACCAAGAATCTTTTAGTTCTCCCTTTTGATAATAGTTTCACTTTGCTTCCCATGTTGCTTAAATCCTTTAATGTAAATGCTGCCTTTAGCAACAATAATACTATAAAGAATATCTTAATCAGGAATTCACCTGAAAATTCTCTTGGCTGCATCTATAAAGTGCCTTGTGGAAACTTTGGTGAATTTTATGTTGGTCAGACTGGTAAGGATCTTTCTGTTAGACTTAAGCAACATAAATACAGCATAAGAACGGGACAAGAATCAAATGCCTTGCTTAATCATGTTAAAAACTATGATCATTGTATTGACTGGAGTAACGCCATCTCAGTTATTAACTCTAACTCTATTACTAAGAGAAATATCATTGAATCTTCTATTATCAAGTACACAAAGAATTATGATCTTAATATCAGTGATGGTCTATACAAATTAGATAACTGTATTGTTGATAAGATTTGTAAAATGATAAGTTTATGAACGCTCGTTGCATGTTTTGGGCAATCACATGTTTACCAAATGCCGTCCTAGCTTCGTCTCTTCGATGTATATCAACTGACTGTTATATTTCTCTCTTGTGTCTCCCCTGATGATGTGATTATTACACGAAAGTGCACTTGGGAACTTTTCGTGTTTCATTTTCCCTGTGCACTCATACGAATATCTTGATCACGCGCAGAATTGTGATCCTTTCCAATATATATATATATATATATATATATATATATATATATATATATATATATATATATATATATATATATATATATATATATATTTTGCTTTGTCGCTGTCTCCCGCGTTTGCGAGGTAGCGCAACGAAACAGACGAGAGAAATGGCCCAAACCACCCCCATACACATGAATATACATACGTCCACACACGCAAATATACATACCTACACAGCTTTCCATGGTTTACCCCAGACGCTTCACATGCCCTGATTCAATCCATTGACAGCACGTCAACCCCGGTATACCACATCGATCCAATTCACTCTATTCCTTGCCCTCCTTTCACCCTCCTGCATGTTCAGGCCCCGATCACACAAAATCTTTTTCACTCCATCTTTCCACCTCCAATTTGGTCTCCCACTTCTCCTCGTTCCCTCCACCTCCGACACATATATCCTCTTGGTCAATCTTTCCTCACTCATTCTCTCCATGTGACCAAACCATTTCAAAACACCCTCTTCTGCTCTCTCAACCACGCTCTTTTTATTTCCACACATCTCTCTTGCCCTTACGTTACTTACTCGATCAATCCACCTCACACCACATATTGTCCTCAAACATCTCATTTCCAGCACATCCACCCTCCTGTGCACAACTCTATCCATAGCCCACGCCTCGCAACCATACGACATTGTTGGAACCACTTTTCCTTCAAGCATACCCATTTTTGCTTTCCGAGATAATGTTCTCGACTTCCACACATTCTTCAACGGTCCCAGAACGTTCGCCCCCTCCCCCACCCTATGATTCACTTCCGCTTTCATGGTTCCATCCTCTGCCAGATCCACTCCCAGATATCTATAACACTTTACTTCCTCCACTTTTTCTCCATTCAAACTTACCTCCCAATTGAATTGACCCTCAACCCTACTGTACCTAATAACCTTGCTCTTATTCACATTTACTCTTAACTTTCTTCTTTCACACATTTTACCAAACTCAGTCACCAGCTTCTGCAGTTTCTTACATGAATCAGCCATCAGCGCTGTATCATCAGCGAACAACAACTGACTCACTTCCCAAGCTCTCTCTCATCCACAACAGACTGCATACTTGCCCTCTTTCCAAAACTCATGCATTCACCTCCCTAACAACCCCATCCGCAAACAAATTAAACAACCATCGAGACATCACACACCCCTGCCGTAAACCTACATTCACTGAGAACCAATCACTTTCCTCTCTTCCTACACGTACACATGCCTTACATCCTCGATATAAACTTTTCACTGCTTCTAACAACTTGCCTCCCACATCATATATTCTTAATACCATCCACAGAGCATCTCTATCAACTCTATCATATGCCTTCTCCAGGTCCATAAATGCTACATACAAATCCATTTGCTTTTCTAAGTATTTCTCACATACATTCTTCAAAGCAAACACCTGATCCACACATCCTCTACCACTTCTGAAACTACACTGCTCTTCCCCAATCTGATACTCTGTACATGTCTTCACCTTCTCAATCAATACCCTACCATATAATTTACCAGGAATACTCAACAAACTTATACCTCTGTAATTTGAGCACTCACTTTTATCCCCTTTGCCTTTGTACAATGGCACTAAGCAAGCATTCCGCCAATCCTCAGGCACCTCACCATGAATCATACATACATTAAATAACCTTACCAACCAGTCAACATTACAGTCACCCCCTTTTTTAACAAATTCCACTGCAATACCATCCAAACCTGCTGCCTTGCCGGCTTTCATCTTCCGCAAAGCTTTTACTACCTCTTCTCTGTTTACCAAATCATTTTCCCTAACCCTCTCACTTTGCACACCACCTCGACCAAAACACCCTATATCTGCCACTCTATCATCAAACACATTCAACAAACCTTCAAAATACTCACTCCATCTCCTTCTCACTTCACCACTACTTGTTATCACCTCCCCATTAGCCCCCTTCACTGAAATTCCCATTTGCTCCCTTGTCTTACGCACTTTATTTACCTCCTTCCAAAACATCTTTTTATTCTCCCTAAAATTTAATGATACTCTCTTACCCCAACTCTCATATATATGATTTTTTTCCTAAGAGTAATCTCTCTGGTTCTCCCCTTTTTGCGTGCTCATAAGGACCTACTGTAGCACAGCAGGACCATATTGCCGACCAACGTAGCATATCTGACATCTCCAGTTTCCATGTTGCTGTGTGTGAGGAAAATATCAAGTAACGACTCTGTGTCAGTGTGGTCAGTGACTTGCTTGTGCATGAGACTTTCATGTATATTCTCGAAGAACTTGTATCTCTATGTCCTTCTGTCTCCATGAAAATCTCAGTTCTTATGATCTCTTTTTATCAGATTGAACTCCGTCATCATCTGTAGGGAGAGCGCTCCCTGCACCACCTTCATTGTGGAATATTTGTTATAGTTCATCAAATATTTGTAAAGGATCATTAACACGACTATGCAACTCTTTCCAGAAATTTACTCCTCGCATCAGCACTTGATGAGTCTTAATGGTCTTTATTTTTAGGGTTACTAGTCACTCTACTTGTCTGTCTTGTCTCTCCCTTCTTGCTATCATGTACGCCTGTGGGCAGATCAAGTCATATGATTCTTGTTAGCGAAATACCTTTCGTCATGTAAGCAATGGGGTTTCCACTGCTCACCTTTCGCTTACGTTTACCAGTAGTTAGCATTTCAACGAAGCTATTGTCACGCACAAAGGTGTGCGAATAACGAATATAGTACAACATACGCGTATTTCCATAGACTATATAGTATTTTCCAACTGTAGTATTCATACCGGTACCTCCGCGTGAGACAGCAAGTTAGGCGATAAGAAGAAACAAAGGTAGAATAACATGTTTTCCTGGTTGGAACACAGAGAGTGTGTGATGACTGACAAACATTATGCTCCAAATAAGACCCATACATTACTGTCATATATGTACCACCTCCCTGACGTCTAATTAAGAAGCCTCATTGGCAACGTGAGAATTACCATACGTATAGAGTAATTAAGGCACATGATCAGCATATATGTCATCAGAATACGTCGTCTCGGCTCCCACGCCATCAACACTCACCAGTTCCAGCTGTGGCCTGCCTTATGGTAATGAACTTGCCGGAAATTTGGCTTGACTTCTGCCAACACCAATATTACGGTAGAATCAGAGGAGCATTTCTCCTCTCCTTCGGTCACACATTCCGCCACTGTTAAGCTTGGTGTCACGAGTCATCAGGCGCAGCGCTGCGTCGGGAGATGGCGCCTCGTGCCATGTTATTTTCTCTCACCAAGAGATTATATTGTCAACATCATCATCGGTGGCTGGATCATCATAGCTCAGGACGTCCGGACCGGGAACACGAGCTACACATTTCCACTTTTCATAACAATATGATAGTTTACGTATATTCCTTTATGTAATAATATGACGACACTTTCCCTTGTGATAACAATATGACAGCTCACTTTCCTTTGGCACAACAGTACAGCAGCTCATCTTCCCCTCATCGCAACAGTACAGCAACTCATCTTCTCCTCATCACAACAGTACAGCAGCTCATCTTCTCCTCATCACAACAGTACAGCAGCTCTTCTACCCCTCATCACAACAGTACAGTAGTTCACCTGCTCCTCGTCACAACAGTACAGCAGCTCATCTTCCCCTCATCACAACAGTACAGCAGCTCATCTTCCCCTCATCACAACAGTACAGCAGCTCATCTTCCTCTCATCACAACAGTACAGCAGCTCATCTTCTCCTCATCACAACAGTACAGCAGCTCTTCTACCCCTCATCACAACAGTACAGCAGCTCATCTTCCCCTCATCACAACAGTACAGCAACTCATCTTCTCCTCACCACAACAGTACAGCAGCTCATCTTCCCCTCATCACAACAGTACAGCAGCTCATCTTCCCCTCATCACAACAGTACAGCAACTCATCTTCTCCTCATCACAACAGTACAGCAGCTCATCTTCTCCTCATCACAACAGTACAGCAGCTCTTCTACCCCTCATCACAACAGTACAGCAGCTCATCTTCTCCTCATCACAACAGTACAGCAGCTCTTCTACCCCTCATCACAACAGTACAGTAGTTCACCTGCTCCTCGTCACAACAGTACAGCAGCTCATCTTCCCCTCATCACAACAGTACAGCAACTCATCTCCTCATCACAACAGTACAGCAGCTCATCTTCTCCTCATCACAACAGTACAGCAGCTCTTCTACCCCTCATCACAACAGTACAGTAGTTCACCTGCTCCTCGTCACAACAGTACAGCAGCTCATCTTCCCCTCATCACAACAGTACAGCAGCTCATCTTCTCCTCATCACAACAGTACAGCAGCTCACCTGCTCCTCGTCACAACAGTACAGCAGCTCACCTCGTCACAACACCTTCCCTTTACCACACCAGTATCAACAGTAACAACGGTACTATACACGCCCCCAGGACTCGAAGTGGCGTATAGCACCGCTGGAACTTGATTGAGGTGTGTGTTCTTCTTTCTCCCTTCATTCTCATGATGCTACAGGCTTAAACTACTCTAAATGGTGATGAGAAAAATATGTACCACACCCTCTGACTAGGGTAGGCCAGAGGAGAAGAGAAAATTGAATTCTTCTCTTCATTTTGTAGCAAATAAAAGATATGGTTCTGTAGACAATATTGTAAAGTGAATACTGAAAATATGTGTTTTTACCTGGTTATTTTTATTGCAGGAATAAAATGTTTTGTATTGTGATACTCTGTGCTCATGACATGTTTATTTCCATATATATATATATATATATATATATATATATATATATATATATATATATATATATATATATATATAGATCATTAACCTGGAGGTCAAGAGAAAGGTGCAAGAGGTGAAAAAGAGGGCAAATAAGAGTTGGAGTGAGAGAGTATCATTAAATTTTAGGGAGAAGGAAAAGATGTTTTGAAAGGAGGTAAATAGATTGCGTCAGACAAGAGAACAAATGGGAACATCGGTGAAGGGGGCAAATAGGAAGGTGAAAACAAGTAGTGGTGATGTGAGAAGATGGAGTGAGTATTTTGAAGGTTTGTTGAATGTGTTAAATGATCGAGTGGCAGATGTAAGGTGTTTTGGTCTAGGTGGTGTGCGAAGAGAGGGAGTTAGGGAGAAAGATTTAGTAAACAGGGAAGAGGTAGTAAAAGCTTTGCAGAAGATGAAAGCCGACAAGGCAGAGGGTTTGGATGGTATTGCCGTGGAATTTATTAAAAAAGGGAGTGACTGTGTTGTTGACTGTTTGGTAAAGTGAGGTGCCTGAGGATTGGCTGAATGCTTGCATTGTACAAAGGCAAAGGGGGTAAAGGTGAGTGCTCAAATTACAGAGGTATAAGTATGTTGAGTATTCCTGGGAAATTATGTGGGAGGGTATTGATTGAGAGGGTGAAGGCATGTACAGAGCATCAGATTGGGGAAGAGCAGTGTAGTTTCAGGAGTGGTAAAAGATGTGTGGAACAGGTGTTTGCTTTGAAGAATGTACGTGAGAAATACTTAGAAAAGCAAATGGATTTCAATGTAGCATTTATGGATCTGGAGAAGGCATACGATAGAGTTGATAGAGATGCTCCGTGGAAGGTATTAAGAATATATGGTTTGGGAGGCAAGTTGCTAGAAGCAGTGAAAAGTTTTTATCGAGGATGTAAGGCATGTTTACATGTAGGAAGAGAGGAAAGTGATTGGTTCTCAATAAATATTGGTTTGCGGCAGGGGCGCGTGATGTCTCCATGGCTGTTTAATTTGTTTATGGATGAGGTTGTTAGGGAGGTCAGAGCAAGAGTTTTGGAGAGAGGGGCAAGTATGCAGTCTGTTGTGGATGAGAGAGCTTGGAAAGGGAGATCAATGCAAGAATTTTGGAGAGAGGGGCAAGTATGCAGTCTGTTGTGGATGAGAGAGCTTGGAAAGTGAGTCATTGCTATTCGCTGATGATACATCGCTAGTGGGTGATTCGGGTGAGAAACTGCAGAAGCTGGTGACTGAGTTTGGTAAAGTGTGTGAAAGAAGAAAGCTGAGAGTTAATGTGAATAAGAGCAAGGTTATTGGGTACAGTAAGGTTGAGGGACAAGTCAATTAGGAGGTAAGGTTGAATGGAGAAAAACTGGAGGAAGTGAAGTGTTTTAGATATCTGGGAGTGGATTTGGCAGCGGATGGAACCATGGAAGCGGAAATGAGTCACAGGGTGGGGAAGGGTGCGAAAGTTCTGGGAGCGTTGAAAAATATGTGGAATGCGAGAATATTACCTTGGAAAGCAAAAATGGGTATGTTTGAAGGAATAGTGGTTGCAACAATGTATATGGTTGCGAGGCGTGGGCTATAGATAGAGTTGTGCGGAGGAGGGTGGATGTGTTGGAAATGAGAAGTTTGAGGACAAAATGTGGTGTGAGGTGGTTTGATCTAGTAATGAAAGGGTAAAAGAGATGTGTGGTAATAAAAACAGTGTGTTGAGAGAGCAGAAGAGGATGTTTTGAAATGGTTTAGTCACATGGAGAGAATGAGTGAGGAAAGATTGACCAAGAGGATACGTGTGTCAGAGGTGGAGGGAACGAGGAGAAGTGGGAGACAAAATTGGAGGTGGAAAGATGGAGTGAAGAAGATTCTGAGCGATCGGGGCCTGAACATGCAGGAGGGTGAAAGGCGTGCAAGGAATGGAGTGAATTGGAACGATGTGGTATACCGGGGTCGACCTGCTCTCAATGGATTGGACCAGGGCATGTGAAGCGCCTGTGGTAAACCATGGAAAGTTTTGTGGGGCCTGGATGTGGAAAGGGAGCTGTGGTTTTGGTGCATTATACATGACAGCTAGAGACTGAGTGTGAACGAGTGTTGTCTTTGTTGTCTTTTCCTAACGCTACGTCGCGCGCATGCGACAGGAATGAATAAAGGCAGCAAGTATAAATTATGTACATGTGTATATATGTATATGTCTGTGTATGCATATATATGTATACGCTGAAATATATAGGTATGAATATGTGCGTGTGTGGACGTATATGTATATACATGTGTATGTGGGTGGGTTGAGCTATTGTTTTGTCTGTTTCTTTGCGCTACCTCGCTAAAGCGGGAGACAGCGACAAAGTATAATAAAAAGGAAATAGTATATATATATATATATATATATATATATATATATATATATATATATATATATATATATATATATATATATATATATATATATATATATATATATATATATATATATATATTTATATATATATATATATATATATATATATATATATATATATATATATATATATATATATATATATATATATATATATATATATATATATATATTCTGATGTTACATAACATTATCTTCCACAGGGCTATCAGCACCATTTCATGTGATCAACTGAATGTCATATTTTCATTTTCTTTTACAAGATTACTAATACTAATGCCATTGATCTATTTCAGAGCAACGTATCATGATATCTAATGCCTTTTTACCTTTTCCTTCCAACGTCCCTACGACCAAAAGGAGGTAGAGTATAGCACTATATAATGATGAATGCACCAAGATAATCAGTCATCTTCTGTAGAGCAGCGATCACCTTACTCACGCAGGTCGCTATGCTATCTGCACGCCTTTTATTTTCTGCCTCGTTGCCTCTTATGCAAGCTGATCCATATTTCTATTTTCGTTTTCATATTATTTTCCTGAATTTCGTATAATCTCTGTTTTTTTCTGTTTCCCTCGAGTTGCAAAGGGGGTAAACCACGGGACGTTGACATTGTCACTATGAGAGATAACGGAGCTTATCTGCCGATTGTCACTTTCTTAAGCCAAGAAAACCCGCAGGATTTTCAGATTCTCCCAAGACCTGGCGTCGTAATCCCTCGTCCATCGTGACATCAACAAACGAGGATATAAGCATCGTCACGGTTGCTCATGTTCATTAACTCCAGTGTTAACCTTGTCCCCTTGGACAATGAGGCAGGCCAGCCTTGAACCTGGCTTAGTATATCACGGCAAAGTCCAGAGAAGGATGCAGCGCATGAGTGTATAGAGAACACTGGGTGTAGTACAGCAGTTTATAGATAGCATGGAGAGTAGTGCACGAGTGTATAGAGAACACTTGGTGTAGTACAGGAGTGTATAGATAACACTGGGCGTAGTGCAAGAGTGTATAAAGAACAATGAGTGTAGTACAAGAATGTATCGAGAAAATTAGGTGTAGTACAGGAGTGTATAGAAAACACTGGGTATAGTGCACGAGTGCACAGATAACACTGGGTGTATTACAATAGTACATAGAGAACACTGGGTGTAGTACTGGAGTGTATAGAGAACACTTGGTGAATCATGGAAGTGAATAGAGAACACTGGGTGTATAGATAACAGTGAGAGAAGTGCAGGAGTGTAAAAGGAACACTGTGTAGTACAGGAGTGTATAGATTGAAGAGTGTATACAGAACACCGGGAGTAGTGCAGAAGTGTATAGAAAGCACAAGGTATAGTGCAGGAGATGTATAGAAAACACTAGGTTTAATACAGGAGTGCATAGTGCAGGAGATGTATAGAAAACACTAGGTTTAATGCAAGAGTGTATAGAGAGTGTATAGTGCATGAGTACATAGAGAACACTGGGTGAGTACAGGAGTGTATAGAGAAAACTGGGTGTAGTGCACGAGTGTATACGGAGCATTGGGTGTATTACAGGAGTGTATATAGAACACTGGGTGTGGCAGAGGATTGTATACAAAACACTGGGTGCATCACAAGAGTGTATAGAGAATATTGGGTGTAGCACAGGAGTGTATAGAGGACACTCGGTGTAGTACAAGACTGTATAAAGAACACTGAGAGTAGTGAGGGAGTGCATAGAAAACAGGGTATAGTGCGGGAGTGTATAGAGAACACAGTATAGGAGTGCATAGAGAACACTGGGTGTAGTGCATGAGTGCATAGAGAACGCTGGGTGTAGTGCAAGAAAGGATAGAGAGCACTGAGTGTATTACAGGAGTAAATAGAGAACATTGGGTCTATTACAAGAGTGTATAGAGTACTGGGTGTAGAGCATGGGTACATACATAGAGAACACTGGGTGAGTACAGGAGTGTATAGAGAACACTGGGTGTAGTGCACGAGTGTATAAGGAGCACTGGGTGTATTACAGGAGTGTATAGAGAACACTGGGTGTACCAGAGGAGTGTATAGAAAACACTGAGTGCATCAAAGGAGTGTAAAGAGAATATTGGGTGTAGTACAGGAGTGTATAGAGGACATTCGGCGCAGTACAAGAGTGTATAGAGAACACTAGGAGTAGTGGGGGAGTGTGCAGAAAACGTGTAGTATAGGAGTGTATAGAGAAAATTGGTTGTAGTGCATGAGTGCATAGAGAACACTGGGTGTAGTGCAAGAGAGGATAGAGAACACTGAGTGTATTACAGGAGCGAACAGAGAACATTGGATGTATTACAGGAGTGCAGAGAGAACACTGGGTGTAGTGCAGGAGTGTATAGAGAACTTTAGGAGTAGTGCAAGAATGTATAGAAAACAATACAATGCAGGAGTGTGTAAAAACACAGTATATAGTGCAGGAGTGTATAGAGAACACTAGATGTGGTGCAGAAGCGTATAGAGAACACTAGGTGTAGTGCAGGAGACTGTAGAGAACAAAGGGTATAGTGTAGAATTGTATAGAGAACACTAGGAGTAATGCATACAGAAGTGTATAGAGAACATTAAGAGTAATGAAGACAGGAGTGTCCAGAGAACACAAGGTAGAGTGCAGAAGTGTATGGAGAATACTGGGTGTAGTACAGGATTGCATAGAGAACACTGGGAGTAGTGAAAGAGTGTATAGAGAACACAGAGTATAGTGCAGGAATCTATAGAGAACAAAGTGTGTAGAGGACGGGTGTATAGAGAACATAGGGTGTAGTACAGGAGTGTATAAAGAACACAGGGTGTAGTACAGGAGTGTAAAAAGCTGAGTGTAGTACAAGAGTGTATAGAGAACACTAAATGTAGTGCAAAAGTGTATAGAGAACACTAGGTGTAGTACAAGAGTAAATAGAGAATACTGGGTGTAGTACAGGAGTGTATAGAGAACACTGGGTGTACTGCAGGAGTGTACAGAGACCACAGGAGTCTATAGAACATAAGTATATAGAAAACACTGGGGGTAGTGCAAGAGTGCATAGAGAACACTGGGTGTAGTGCAGAAGTCTATAGAGAACACTGAGTGTAGTACAGGAATGTATAGAGAAGACTAGGTGTAGTGCAGAAGTGTATAGAGAACACTGAGTGTAGTGCAGGAGTGTATAGAGAACACTGCGTGTAGTACAGAAGTGTATAGAAAACATTGAGTGTAGTACAGGAGTGTAGAGAGAACACTGGGTGTAGTGCACGAATGTATAGAGAAAACTGGGTGTAGTGCAATATTGTATAGAGAACACTGAGCATAGTACAGGAGTGTATAGAATACAGTGAGTGTATCTCAGGAGTGTACAGAGAGTACTGGGTGTAGTATAGGAGTGTATAGAGAAAACTGGATGTAGTACAAGAGTGTATAGAGAACATTAGGAGTAGTGCGGGAGGGTATAGAAAACAGAGTACAGTCGAGAGTGTATAGAGAACACAATGTGTAGTATAGGAGTGGATGGAGAACATTGGGTGTAGTGCATGAGTACATAGAAAAAACTGGGTGTAGTGCAAGAGAGGATAGAGGACACTGAGTATATTACAGGAGTGAACAGAGAACATTGGGTGTATTACTGGAGTGTATAGAGAACACTGGGTGTAGTGCAGGAGTGTATAGAGAACATTAGGAGTAGTGCAGGAGTGTATAGAAAACAAAGGGTACAATGAAGGAGTGTGTATAGAATACAGTGTATAGTGCAGGAGTGTATAGAAAACACTACATGTGGTGCAGAAATGTATAGAGAACACTAGATGTAGTGCAGGAGACTGTAGGAAACAAAGGGTATAGTGTAGAAGTGTATAGAGAACACTAGAGTAATGCAGACAGAAGTGTATAGAGAACACTGAGAGTAATGCAGACAGGAGTGTATAGAGAGCACAAGGTATAGTGCAAAAGTGTATAAAGAACACCGATTGTAGTACAGGAGTGCATAGAGAACACTGGGAGTGGTGCAAGAGTGTATAGAAAACATAGAGTATAGTGCAGGAGTCTATAGAGAACAAAGTGTGTAGTGGAGAGGTGTATAGAGAAAACAGGGTGTAGTAGAGAAGTGTATAAAGAACACAGGTTGTAGTACAGGAGTGCATAGAGAATGTTGGGTGTAGTACAAGAGTGTATAGAGAACACTAGGTGTAGTGCGGAAGTGTATAGAGAACACTAGGTGTAGTGCAAGAGTATATAGAGAAAACTGGGTGTAGTACAGGAGTGTATAGAGAACACTGGGTGTATTGCAGGAGCGTATAGAGAACACAGGATGTAGAACAGGAGTGTATAGAGAACATTTGGTGTAGTGCAGGAGTGTATCGAGAATACTGGGTGTAGTAGAGAAGTGTATAGAGAACACTGAGTGTAGTAATGGAGTGTATAGACAACACTGGGTGTAGTACAGGAATGTATAGAGAACACTTGGTGTAGTGCAAGAGTGTATAAAGAACACTGTGTGTGGTGCACGAGTATATAGATAACACTGAGTGTAGTACAGGAGTGTATAGAAAACACTTGGTGTATCACAGGAGTGTATAGAGAATACTAGGTGTAGTACAGAAGTGTATACAGAACACTGGGTGTAGTACAAGTGTATAGAGAACATTGGGAATAGTGCGGGAGTGTATAGAAAACATGGTATAGTGCGAGAGTATAGAGAACACAGTGTGTAGTTTAGGAGTGTGTAGAGAACATTGAGTGTAGTGCATGAGTGCATAGAGAACACTGGGTGTAGTGCAGGAGAGGATAGAGAACTCTGAGTGTATTACAGGAGTGAATAGAGAACAGTGGGAGTATTACAGGAGTGTATGGAGAACACTGGGTGTAGTAAAGGAGTGTATAGAGAAGAGTGGGAGTAGCAAAGGAGCGTGCTGAAAGCGCAGGGTATAGTGCAGGAGTCTATAAAGAACACAGTGTGTAGTGCAGAAGTATATAGAGAACACTGGGCGTGGTGCAGGAGACTACAGAGAACACAGGGCATAGCGCAGGAGTGTAGAGAGAACATTTGGAGTAGTGCGGACAGGAGTGTATATAGAATACAGGTTATAGTGCAGAAGTGTATAGAGAACACTGGGTGTAGTACAGGAGTGTATAGAGAACACTAGTAGTAGTGCAGGAGTGTATAGAGAACGCTGATTATAGTGCAGGAGTCTATAGAAGACACAGGGTATAGTGAAGGAGGTATACAGAACACAGAAGTGCATAGAAAACATAGGGTGTAGCACAGGAGCGTATAGAGAGCACTGGGTGTAGTACAGGAGTGTAAAGAGAACACTGGGTAGTGAAGGAGTGTATAGAGATCACTAGGCTGTAGTGCACTGGGTGTAGTGCAGGAGTGTATAGAGAATACAAATTGATACAAGCTAAG
>NC_092240.1:42487780-42532780 GCF_036320965.1 Panulirus ornatus
ATATAATCTTCGTTTTTCCTTGCAGTCGTATTCTATGCAACTGTACCTGAGGCAAGTGTGGTTCGACCCTCGCCTCCGCTTCAACAAGACCGACCTGGGCAAGTCAGAGTTCTCCATGAACTGGATGTTCGCCGCCAAACTCTGGAAACCCGACACCTTCTTCATCAACGGCAAGAACTCCTACGCCCACAAGATCACCGCCCCCAACACCTTCATCCGCCTGCAGTATGACGGCCAGATCACCTGGTCTCTCAGGTGGGTCCTACTGGAGGGCAGTGAGGGCAGGTGATGGTGGTGGAGGGGCAAATGGAGTACAGGCTATGGTGGTGGAGGGGCAAGTGCAGGGTAGGTTGCGGAGGTGAAGCGGCAAGTGGAGCGCAGGTTATGGTGGTGAAGGGGCAAGTGGTGGGCAGGTTATTATGGTGGGGAGCAAGTGGAGGGCAGGTTATGGTGGTGAAGGGGCAAGTGGAGGGCAGGTTATGGTGGTGGAGGGGCAAGTGGAGGGCAGGTTATGGTGGTGGAGGGGCAAGTGGAGGGCAGGTTATGGTGGTGAAGGGGCAAGTGGTGGGCAGGTTATGGTGGTGAAGGGGCAAGTGGAGGGCAGGTTATGGTGGTGAAGGGGCAAGTGGAGGGCAGGTTATGGTGGTGAAGGGGCAAGTGGAGGGCAGGTTATGGCGACTCACGTGTGAGAAGCGTTGGTGTGGAAGTGGGGATGGGCGAGTGTCTAAGTTTACTATGGATGGAGTCTGGTATGAGAGAGAGAGAGAGAGAGAGAGAGAGAGAGAGAGAGAGAGAGAGAGAGAGAGAGAGAGAGAGAGAGAGGATAGAATAAGGAACAGTTAGTTGGAGAGAGCATCACTAACAACAATGTAAGGTTGAGGTGATAGCGTATGTCTGGAGGTGTTGTGTCATGGTAACAATGTGTTGCCTCTCCCTGCAGGTTGACCGTGCGAGCCAGTTGTAAGATGCACCTGAGGAAGTTCCCCCTGGACACACAGCTCTGCCCGCTCAGCCTAGCCTCCTGTGAGTCATTACGTCACTAGCAAATTTGTATGAGTCACACATGTTTCTTTTTTCTGGCTCTAGAAGAAAATGTATTCATTTTTCTCTTTCCCTTCATATCTGTTCGTCTGTTGTACTATCAGTCTGTCTGTCTATCTGTCTCTCTATCTGTCTATTCATTTATTAATCTATTTATTTATCTGTCTATTAATCGATCTTTCCCTTCGTTCTCTCTTATCTACCATTTCGCATTTTCGTCATAAACACTATCAGGGTGTTACCTTCACTATCCAGTGAATTTCAATTATTTTCTTTTTTCACAATTCATCAAATAACGAATTGTCATTAGAGTTAATGGTCACAAAACAGTTCAGTTACAATATATATACATATATATATATATATATATATATATATATATATATATATATATATATATATATATATATATATATATATATATATCATACTGAATTTTCTGTAGTTATTCAAATTTGTTTCAATATACATATATGAAAAACAGTGGAAAGAAATATGTCTTATAAGTTTGGGTATATGTCACTAGGAGGATAATTTTAGATTCCACCTGATTTTGTAAATCTAACTGTGAATCCATGTTGACTATATGAGTGGATCAGGATGGTAGAAAATCCCAGGAAGGAACTGAAGTTTAATTCTGTCACGTTTCAACGTAAAGCCTCGCTCACAGAGAGTAGCAACATGAGGGACTACTGTATGTAAGTGGAGAACAAACCTCATCATGCCGGGCGTCTGCACGGGTCTTCCCTTTGATTGGCTGGTGTCGACTGCTGACTCCGCCTTCCGCAATGAAATCACTACCAATTTTCCCGCCACTTTTGACAAGCAAGAGAATCCTTCCCGATGACTTAATACGTTACATTGTTTGATGTTGTATATGCAGTCCTCAACTACTTTTCTCATCCCCTTATCCAAGCCTCTCTGGATAACCCTGGCTTCTTGCCATTTCGGCAAGTGTCCACATTCATCTCTGTGTAGGACAAGCGAGTTGATTCGATGCACACGCACATCCTCTCTATGTTCATACAATCTCTTCTGAAAACGTTGTCCCGACTTTTCATAACAGATAGCAGAGCATCCACGACACGGTGTCTTGTATACTATGCTCTTGTCTGTTTGTTTCTACCATATGGCCAATCATTATTCCTAATGAATTTGTGATACTGAACCCCGATGTTTGATAGGAATTTATCCAAAATGTGAGCTTCTCTTGAATATGAAATTATGTATTCTTTTACACCGTATTGTTCTATATGTCCTCGTCTACCTAACATTCGCTGTCTTCTTCACTTTAGCCATCAAACCTTCGGAATAACGTAGCTTATAAACGCCTCTGTAATACATCTTGATTCATCATCCAAAAATTCTTTGATGCACATTTGGATGAATCTTCGGAAGAACACAATCACTACGCCTGTCTTGGTTTTGTCAATATGTGCAGAGAAGCAATGGACGAGGTCATCTTTGTTAACGGGCTTTCTATAACTGAGAACTGAACTCTCTGACCGTACACTTGACACCCACCCGGCAAGGTAGATGTTTGTTCTCCATTTAAACGGTTACCTTCTTATACTGTACATGTTTACCTTCCTGCACTGTACCTTCCCATATTGTATCTCCTTGAACTGAACCTGTTTACCTTCATCTACTGTACCTGTATACCTTCCTGCACTGTATCTTCCTGTATTGTGTTTCCTCGAACTGTACCTGTTCATCCTCCTGCACTGTACCTTCCTATATTGTATACTCTTGAACTGTACCTGTTCATCCCCCTGCACTGTACCTTCCTATATTGTATACTCTTGAACTGTACCTGTTCATCCCCCTGCACTGTACCTTCCTGTATTGTATATTCTTGAACTGTACCTGTTTTCCTTCATGTTCCGTATCTGTTCATCCTCCTACACTGTTCTTTCCTGTACTGTACCTGTAGACCTCCTTCAGTTACTGTACCTGTGTACATCCTTCTACTATATCTTCCTGTTCTGTACCTGTGTACCTCCTTGTACTATGCCCTCTTGTCCTATATCTATGTACCTCCTTGTACTATACCTTCCTGTACTGTATCTGTGTACCTCCTTGTACTATACCTTCCTGTACTGTATCTGTGTACCTCCTTGTACTATACCTTCCTGTACTGTACCTGCGTACCTCGCTCCTCCAGACGGGTACAACGCGGAGGACATGGTGTACCGATGGAGTCCAAAACTGGTCACGGTGGACCCGGACGTGAGCATCGCCCAGTATAAGCTGATGGACATCACCACAGACTCGGCTAAGGTCACCGTCAGAAGGAAAGGTAAGGTATTGGGTGATCATATGACTGACTCATGATCATTGTATTCATAACATACCTCATGGGAAATAGTACATGTTACTGTATGTCATTATGATATATAAAAGTACTTTAGGTGTTACCGGACTCCACTTCCAAGTGAATAATGTTAATAATAATAGGAGTGAAATGATTATAATAATAATAATGATACTAATAATAATAATAATAATAATAATAATAATAATAATAATAATAATAACAATAATAATAATAATAAAAAAAATAATGATAATAATAGCAGTAATGATAATAGTAATAATAATAATAATAATGACGATAATCGTAATAACAATTATGATAATGATATGATAAATGATAATAATGATAATAACTTTGATAATACTAATAATGATAACAAAATTATAACATACGTATTTTCATAGAGCATAAATCAAACTCAGTCTAGAAAATCCTTGATCATTTCTTGTGATTTCTTAACATAGTTAGCAGACGAAGTCTGTTCCATCTACAACGTAGCCATGCTCAAGGCTCCGTCCATGATTTCGTTGAGTCATTGTATGATTTTCGCTGGCGTTTAATGTTTCTCTTACAAGATTTTGTAACACTTTTATTCTATGTCATTTTTTTTTTCCTAAAGCAGAAAGGCAACCAAAAACCAAGTTAACTGGTTGTTTGAGTGTTTGGTTGGGTGGTTGATCGGGCCGTAGGCCTATCAGCTTCCAGGGTCATCAAAGTCAAGGTCAAACTATGTCAACCAACCGTAAAATCTGTACCACCTTTTACAGGTGTTGGGGATAATACCGACCACATACACTCTCATTATACATGTGTCTCATGATTAACTCATGTGGCTCATGACTAACTCATGTGGCTCATGACTAACTCATGTGGCTCATGACTAACTCATGTGGCTCATTACCAGCTCATGTTTCTCATGGCTAACTCATGTGGCTCATGACTAACTCATGTGGCTCATGAATAACTCATGTTTCTCATGACTAACTCATGTGGCTCATGACTAACTCATGTGCCTCATCACTAACTCGTGTTCCTTATGACTAATTCATGTGGCTCATGACTAACTCATGTGTCTCATGACTAACTCATGTGGCTCATGACTAACTCATATACCTCATGACTAACTCATGTGGCTCATTACTAACTCATGTTTCTCATGGCTAACTCATGTGGCTCATGACTAACTCATGTGGCTCATGACTAACTCATGTGTCTCATGACTAACTCATGTGGCTCATGACTAACTCATGTGGCTCATGACTAACTCATGTGTCTCATGACTAACTCATGTGGCTCATGACTAACTCATGTGGCTCATGACTAACTCATGTTTCTCATGACTAACTCATGTGTCTCATGACTAACTCATGTGGCTCATGACTAACTCATGTGGCTCATGACTAACTCATGTTTCTCATGACTAACTCATGTTCCTCATGACTAACTCATGTGTCTCATGACTAACTCATGTTCCTCATGACTAACTCATGTGGCTCATGACTAACTCATGTTTCTCATGACTAACTCATGTGGCACATAACTAACTCATGTTTCTCATGGCTAACTCATGTGGCTCATGACTAACTCATGTGGCTCATGACTAACTCATGTTTCTTATAACTAACTCATGTTTCTCATGGCTAACTCATGTGTCTCATGACTAACTCATGTGGCTCATGACTAACTCATGTGGCTCATGACTAACTCATGTTTCTCATGACTAACTCATGTGTCTCATGACTAACTCATGTGGCTCATGACTAACTCATGTACCTCATGACTAACTCATGTGGCTCATTACTAACTCATGTTTCTCATGGCTAACTCATGTGGCTCATGACTAACTCATGTGGCTCATGACTAACTCATGTTTCTTATGACTAACTCATGTTCCTCATGACTAACACATGTTTCTCATGACAAACTCATGTGGCTCATGACTAACTCATTTCTCATGACTAACTCATGTGGCTCATGACTAACTCATGTTTCTCATGACTAACTCATGTGGCTCATGACTAACTCATGTGCCTCATGACTAATTCATGTTCCTCATGACTAACTCATGTGGCTCATGACTAACTCATGTGGCTCATGACTAACTCATGTTTCTCATGACTAACTCATGTTCCTCATGACTAACTCATGTGGCTCATGACTAACGCATGTGTCTCATGACTAACTCATGTGGCTCATGACTAACTCATGTTTCTCGTGACTAACTCATGTGGCTCATGACTAACTCATGTTTCTCATGACTAACTCATGTGGCACATGACTAACTCATGTTTCTCATGGCTAACTCATGTGGCTCATGACTAACTCATGTGGCTCATGACTAACTCATGTTTCTCATAACTAACTCATGTTTCTCATGGCTAACTCATGTGGCTCATGACTAACTCATGTTTCTCATGACTAACTCATGTGGCTCATGACTAACTCATGTTTCTCATGATTAACTCATGTGGCTCATGACTAACTCATGTGCCTCATGACTAACTCATGTTCCTCATGACTAACTCATGTGGCTCATGACTAACTCATGTGGCTCATGACTAACTCATGTTTCTCATGACTAACTCATGTTCCTCATGACTAACTCATGTGGCTCATTACTAACTCATGTGTCTCGTGACTAACTCATGTGGCTCATGACTAACTCATGTGGCTCATGACTAACTCATGTGGCTCATGACTAACTCATGTTTCTCATGACTAACTCATGTTTCTCATGGCTAACTCATGTGGCTCATGCCTAACTCATGTGGCTCATGACTAACTCATGTTTCTCATGACTAACTCATGTTCCTCGTGGCTAACTCATGTGGCTCATGACTAACTCATGTAGCTCATGATTTACTCAGGTTTCTCATGACTAACTCATGTGGCTCATGATTAACTTATGTGGCTCATGACTAACTCATCTAGCTCATGACTAACTCATGTTTCTCATGACTAACTCATGTTTCTCATGAATGGCTCATGACTAACTCATGTGGCTCATGACTTACTCATGTTTCTCATGACTAACTAATGTTTCTCATGGCTAACTCATGTGGCTCATGCCTAACTCATGTGCCTCATGACTAACTCATGTTTCTCATGACTAACTCATGTGGCTCATGACTAACTCATGTGGCTCATGACTAACTCATGTGGCTCATGACTAACTCATGTTTCTCATGACTAACTCATGTGCCTCATGACTAACTCATGTTTCTTATGCCTAACTCATGTGGCTCATGACTAACTCATGTGGCTCATGACTTACTCATGTGGCTCATGACTAACTCATGATTCTCATTACTAACTCATGTGGCTCATGACTAACTCATGTTTCTCATGACTAACTCATGTGACTCATGACTTACTCATGTGCCTCATGACTAACTCATGTTTCTCATGACTAGCTCATGTTTCTCGTGACCTACTCATGTGCTTCATGACTAACTCATGTGGCTCATGACTTACTCATTTGCCTCATGACTAACTCTTGTTATTCATGGCTAACTCATGTTTCTCATGACCAACTCATGTGCTTCTAGACTAACTCATGTGGCTCATGACTAACTCATGTGGCTCATGACTAACTCATGTGATTCATGACTAACTCATGTAGGACATCACTGACAACACTGATGATGATCCCTTCCAACAATTTATGAATAGTTTCATTATTAGAGGCGAGTGGTGTGATTTACCTCATCATACTAAAAGTATGCCATTTAATCACATGCGATATATCTGAATATCGTATTTTCATATATCATAGCGATATATGCGAAGCCTTTCTCTCATATTAAACATAACCACTGCGTATGTGACGAGGTTATAATGTATAAATTTCTCTTTTTCATGCAGAAAACAGATACCCAGGTAAGTTGCTCGAATACTGATATTGTACTGCATAGAGGTTCAGAAAATATATGTATCCATTAAAGATTAGAAAGTCTGAAAAGATTTAGATTGTTCTTTCTAATATATTTTTGGAGAGAGAGAGAGAGAGAGAGAGAGAGAGAGAGAGAGAGAGAGAGAGAGAGAGAGAGAGAGAGAGAGAGAGAGAGAGAGAGAGAGAGAGAGAGAGAGAGTGAGAGAGAGAGAGAGAGAGAGAGAGAGAGAGAGAGAGAGAGAGAGCATTATATATCTAATTAAGAGTGCCTACTACGGGACTTTTTCATATATATATATATATATATATATATATATATATATATATATATATATATATATATATATATATATATATATATATATATATATATATGCACGCATTCCGCCAATCCTCAGGCACCTCACCATGAGTCATACATACATTAAATAACCTTACCAACCAGTCAACAATACAGTCACCCCCTTTTTTAATAAATTCCACTGCAATACCATCCAAACCTGCTGCCTTGCCGGCTTTCATCTTCCGCAAAGCTTTTACTACCTCTTCTCTGTTTACCAAATCATTTTCCCTAACCCTCTCACTTTGCACACCACCTCGACCAAAACACCCTATATCTGCCACTCTGTCATCAGACACATTCAACAAACCTTCAAAATACTCATTCCATCTCCTTCTCACATCACCACTACTTGCCATTGTACAAAGGCAAAGGGGATAAGAGTGAGTGCTCAAATTACAGAGGTATAAGTTTGTTGAGTATTCCTGGAAAATTATATGGGAGGGTATTGACTGAGAGGGTGAAGGCATGTACAGAGCATCAGATTGGGGAAGAGCAGTGCGGTTTCAGAAGTGGTAGAGGATGTGTGGATCAGGTGTTTGCTTTGAAGAATGTATGTGAGAAATACTTAGAAAAGCAAATGGATTTGTATGTAGCATTTATGGATCTGGAGAAGGCATATGATAGAGTTGATAGAGATGCTCTGTGGAAGGTATTAAGAATATATGGTGTGGGAGGCAAGTTGTTAGAAGCAGTGAAAAGTTTTTATCGAGGATGTAAGGCATGTGTACGTGTAGGAAGAGAGGAAAGTGATTGGTTCTCAGTGAATGTAGGTTTGCGGCAGGGGTGTGTGATGTCTCCATGGTTGTTTAATTTGTTTATGGATGGGGTTGTTAGGGAGGTGAATGCAAGAGTCCTGGAAAGAGGGGCAAGTATGAAGTCTGTTGGGGATGAGAGAGCCTGGGAAGTGAGTCAGTTGTTGTTCGCTGATGATACAGCGCTGGTGGCTGATTCATGTGAGAAACTGCAGAAGCTGGTGACTGAGTTTGGTAAAGTGTGTGGAAGAAGAAAGTTAAGAGTAAATGTGAATAAGAGCAAGGTTATTAGGTACAGTAGGGTTGAGGGTCAAGTCAATTGGGAGGTAAGTTTGAATGGAGAAAAACTGGAGGAAGTGAAGTGTTTTAGATATCTGGGAGTGGATCTGTCAGCGGATGGAACCATGGAAGCGGAAGTGGATCATAGGGTGGGGGAGGGGGCGAAAATTTTGGGAGCCTTGAAAAATGTGTGGAAGTCGAGAACATTATCTCGGAAAGCAAAAATGGGTATGTTTGAAGGAATAGTGGTTCCAACAATGTTGTATGGTTGCGAGGCGTGGGCTATGGATAGAGTTGTGCGCAGGAGGATGGATGTGCTGGAAATGAGATGTTTGAGGACAATGTGTGGTGTGAGGTGGTTTGATCGAGTAAGTAACGTAAGGGTAAGAGAGATGTGTGGAAATAAAAAGAGCGTGGTTGAGAGAGCAGAAGAGGGTGTTTTGAAATGGTTTGGGCACATGGAGAGAATGAGTGAGGAAAGATTGACCAAGAGGATATATGTGTCGGAGGTGGAGGGAACGAGGAGAAGAGGGAGACCAAATTGGAGGTGGAAAGATGGAGTGAAAAAGATTTTGTGTGATCGGGGCCTGAACATGCAGGAGGGTGTAAGGAGGGCAAGGAATAGAGTGAATTGGAGCGATGTGGTATACAGGGGTTGACGTGCTGTCAGTGGAGTGAATCAAGGCATGTGAGGCGTCTGGGGTGGACCATGGAAAGCTGTGTAGGTAGGTATACACGTGTGTGGACATGTGTATGTACATGCGTATGGGGGGGGGGGGGGGTTGGGCCATTTCTTTCGTCTGTTTCCTTGCGCTACCTCGCAGACGCGGGAGACAGCGACAAAGTATAAAAAAAAAAAAAAAAAAAAAAAAAATAATATATATATATATATATATATATATATATATATATATATATATATATATATATATATATATATATATATATGCAAGTAGTATAATTGAATGCACACCTTTTGGAGTAATGAAATGTATTACTGTACACTGATGACACACGAGTAAAAACATGTTTCCTGAGTTCCTGAATCCTACAAGATAAGACATAACAAGAGACAGGTTAAGGAGTGAGTCACTGAGGACACTCACGAAGATCATATGGCCCACATCATGACACGTATCTATCCCAGGGCGTATGGGATGCCTGGCAAGTGAGCCAACAGCTATGACCACAGAGTCATTGATAGTGATATATTTTTGACATACATTGCGTATTCAAGGATGAACATTAACGGTGGGCATTTGTTGAGTTACAGTAATATAGCGGTTGACATACACATAACCAACATAAAACTAAGCTATTTGCTGCGTAGGTGTGCGTGGGCTGTTTATGTGTCTCTCGATAGTAGGCATTGAACTATACTTGTACTTACCTGTATGAGAGCTAGTTGGTACAAGGCAATTGTGGTGGAAGACATTGGTCAGTGGAGACTGGGCGGGAGGAGATCTCGGTGACACGGGTGACATAGTGAGGACTTTGCTGGTACTAGTATGTATCAGTGTCATGATGTTTACAGTGGGTGACCTTGCCCTTTGCCTTTTTAAAACAGTCAGGAAGATTTCCAGTGAGTCGCTGGTTCAGCAGTTCAGTGGTCGTAGGGTCGGAGCGTATGACAGTGTCATGGAGTTTTGACGAGGTGGCTACAGCTATGTCACAGGCCTCTCGAGACACACTCACTGAGTCACTGGCTTATTACTTCACTGGTAAAGTTTGAATTCGCTGGAAGTAGACAGTTTAGTGTTAAGGTGGAAGGTGAGCGTAATCTAAGAATCCAATTTTGAGAGGAAAGGGGATAGTGCAGGTCGACATCTAACCTCTAGTGGCACAGGAGCCTTAGACACACGTCGAACCACAGCAGCGTCTGTATGAATACATGAGTTTGTTGGTGTTTGGAAATAAAAAGAATCAAAATGCGGGAGGAGGAACGTACGTACATGACACTAAACGTGACATAGGAACTTTAAGAACCGTTATCATGTCTTCCCGGGTACTTTGTGAGACATGGCACCAAGTTGGAGGAGGATGTGGCAAAGTCCTGCACCGGGCTTGGGGTAATCCCATCCTCACAGAAGATCCCAAACCACATCCCAGATCCCACACCAATATCAAATTACGGATATCAAATGACATTATAGGCTGGGATAGGTGAGAGATGGGTATAGACTCTATACTCATCCCTCACCTAACTATAGATCGTAATTGTTAGGTAAGGTGTTGGTGTTGTTTGGGAAGAGCTAGGTATGGTGATGTTGATGGGGGAAGTTTTAGTGTGGAGTTGATGAGGGGAGAGTGTTGGTACAGGGTGTTGATCTGGCAGCACTGGCTGGTGGGAATTGATAGGGAGTTATTGGCTGGGGGATGTTCAAAGGGAAGTACTGGCTGGGGAGTGCTGATGGTGAAGTACTGGCTGGGGAATGTTGATGGTGAAGTGCTGGCTGGCGAATGTTGATGGTGAAGTGCTGGCTGGTAGATGTTCATGGGGAAGTGCTGGCTAGGGAACGTTGATAGGGAAGTGCTGGCTGGGGGATGTTGATGGAGAAGAACTGACTGGGGGATGTTGATACGGAAATGGTGGGTTGAGGAATTTGATGGTGAAGTACTGGTTGGGGGAAATTTTATGGGGAAGTGCTGGCTGGTGAATGTTGATGGGAATGTGCTGGCTGGGGAATATTGAAGGTGAAGTGCAGGTTGGGGGATGTTAATAGTGTTAATAGTGAAGTACTGACTAGGAGATGTTGATGAGGAAGTGCTGGGTGGGGGATGTTGATGGTGAAGTGCTTGGTGGGGGCTTTTGAAGGGGAATTGCTGGCTGGGGGATGTTGATGGTGAAGTACTGGCTAGGGGATATTGATGGGGAAGTGCTGATTCGGGAATGTTGATGGTGAAGTGCTTGGTGGGAGATTTTGAAGGGGAAGTGCTGGCTGGGGAAGTTGATGGGGAAATGCAGGCTGAGTAATGCTGATGGGGAAATACTAGCTGGTGTATGTTGATGGTGAAGTGCTGGCTGGGGAATGTTGATAGTGAGGTGTTGGCTAGGGAATATTGGTGGTGAATTGCTGTCTTGTGGATGTTGATGGCGAAGTACTGGCTGGGGATGTTGATGGGGAAATGCTTGCTGGGGAATATTGATGGTGAAGTACTGGCTGGAGGATATTCACGGTGAAGTGCTGACTGGGGGATGTTGATGGTGAAGTACTGGCTGGGGGATATTCACGGTGATAGGCGATTGGGGATGTTGATGGTGAAGTGCTTGGTGGGAGATTTTGAAGGGGAAGTGCTGGCTGGGGGAAGTTGATGGGGAAATGCAGGCTGGGTGATGTTGATGGGAAAATACTAGCTGGTGTATGTTGATGGTGAAGTGCTGGCTGGGAAATGTTGATAGTAAGATGTTGGCTTGGGGATATTGGTGGTGAATTGCTGGCTTGTGGATGTTGATGGGGAAGTACTGGCTAGGGATATTGATGGGGAAATGCTTGCTTGATGGTGAAGTACTGGCTGGGGGATGTTCACGGTGAAGTGCTGGCCGGGGGATGTTGATGGTGAAGTACTGGCTGGGGGACATTCACAGTGAAGTGCTGGCAGGGGGATGTTGATGGGAGAATTCTGGCTGAAAGTTGATGGGGAAATGTTGGCTGGGCATATTGTTGGGGATGGGGAAGTGCTGGTTGGGGGTTGTTGATGGGTAAGTGCTAGCTGGGGGTTGTTCATAGTAAATTGCTAGCCGGGGCATGTTGATGGGGAAGTGCTGGTCAGGGGTCATCAATAGAGAAGGGCAGGCTGGGGAATTTTGATGGGGAAGTGACGGGTGTGGGATGTTCATAAAAAAGTACTGGCTAGGGGACGTTGAAGGTGAAGTGATGGCCGGGGGATGTTGGTGGGGAAATGCTGGCTGTGGAATGATGAACGGGAAGTGCTGGCAGAGGGAAGTTGATGGGGAAGTACTGGCTGGGGAATGTTGATGGTGAAGTGCTGGCTGGTGGTTGTTGATGGGGAGGTGCTGGCTGGGGGATGTTGATGGTGAAATAATGGCTGGGAAATGTTCATGGGAAATGTTGATGGGGATTGGTGATGGCTAAATGCTGGCTTGGGGATGTTGATGGGGAATTCCTGGCTGAGGGATGTTTATTTGGCAGTGCTGGCTGGGGAAAATTGATGGGGAAGTGCTGGCCGGTGGATGCTGATGGTGAAGCGCTGGCTGGGAATTGTTCATGGTAAAATACTGTCTGGGGATTGTTGATGGTGAAGTGCTGGTTGGGGAATGTTAATTGGGAAGTGCTGGCCTAGGATTGTTGATGGTGAAATGCTTGCTGATATTGCTGATGGGAAATGGTGGCTGGGGATGTTGATGGGTGAAGTACTGGCTGGGGATTAGTGATAGTGAAAAGCTGGCTGGGGATGTGATGGGTAAGTGCTGGCTGGGGACGTGATGGGTAAGTGCTGGCTGGAGGATGTTCATGGGAATGTGCTGGCTGGTGGATGTTGATAGGGAAGTGGTGGATGAAGGATGGTGAAGGGGAAGTGCTGGCTTGGAGATTGTTGATTGTGAAATGCTGGCTGGAGGATGCTGACAGGGAATTGCTGGTCAGGTAAGTTCAAGGGGAAATGGTGGCTGGGGATGTTGATAGGGAAGTGTTGGCTTGGGGATGTTGATGGTGAAGTACTGGTTGGGAGATGTTGATGGTGAAGTGCTGGCTGGTGGTTGTTAATGGTGAAATGCTGGCTGGGGATTGTTAACAGATGGTGAAGTACTGCTAGGGGATATTGATGGGAAAGTGCTAGCTGTGGTATGTTGATGGGGAAGTACTGACTGGGGGATGTTGATGGGGCAGTGCTGGCTGGGGGATGTTGATGGTGAAGTGCTAGCTGGGGATCGTTACTGATGAAGTCTTGGCTGGTGTATGTTGATGGGGAAGTGCTAGCTTGGGGATGTTCATAGGGAAGTACTGGCTGAGGGATATTGATTGTGAAGTGCTGGCTAGGGAAAGTTGATGGGAAAGTGCTGGGTGCAGGAAGCTGACCATGAAGTGCTGACTGGGGATTGGTGATTGTAAAATGCTGGCTGGGGTATGTTCATGGGGAATAGCTGATAGGGTAATGTTCAAGGGGAAGTGATGGCTGGGAGATGTTGATGAGGAAGTGCTGGCCGGGGTATGTTGATGGTGACGTGCCGGCTGGAGATTGTAGATGTTGAAATGCTGGCTGGGGATTATTGATGGTTAGGTGCTGGCTCCGGGTGTTGATGGGAAGCCCTCGCTGGGTGATGGGGAAATGCTGGCTGTGAGAAGTTATTGGGGAAGTGCTGGACTGTTGATGTTGATAGGGAAGTGCTGGCTGGGGATGATGTTGATGAAGTGATGGCATAGGACTGTTGATGGTGATCTACTGGTTGGATATTGTTGATGTAGAAGTGTTGGCTGTAGATGTTGATGGGGACGTACTGGCTCGGGGATTTTGATGGTGAATTGATGGCTGGGAGATAGTGATGGGGAGGTTTTGGCTTGGGGATGTTGATGGGGAAGTAGTGGCTCACTGATGTTTATGGTTAAGGGATGTTGATGGGGAAGTGCTAGCTGGGAGACGTTGATGGGAAGTACTGGCCAGGGATGTTGATGATGGAGTGCTGGCTCGCTATTGTTGATGGGGAAGTGCTGGCTGGGCGATGTTGATGGTGAAATAATGGGTTGGGGAAGTTGATGGGGAAGTGTTGGCTGGGTGATCTTGATTGTGAAGTGCTTGCTGGAAATTGTGGATGGGGAAGTGCTGGCTGGGGATGTTGATGGGGAAGTACTGGCTGGGGATGTTGATTGTGAAATGCTGGCTGTGGAGTGTTGATTAGCAAGCACTGACTGGGGAATGTTGATGCTGATATGCTGGCTGGATATTATTTATGTTGATATGTTGGCTGGGGATTGTTGATGGGGGAGTGCTGGCTGGGGATATCCATGGTAAAGCATTTGCTCGGGATGTTGATGGTGAATTGCAGGCTGTGGGATGTTGATAGGGAAGTGCAGGCTCGGTGATGTTGATGGTGAAATGCTGGCTGAGGGTTGTTGATGATGAAGTGCTGCCTGGAGGATGTTGATGGGGAAGTGCTGGCTTGGGGATGTTGATGGGAAGCACTGGCTGGGAGATATTCATTGTGAAGTATTGGCTAGGGAAAATTGATGGAAAAGTGCTGGGTGCGGGATGTTGATTGTGAAGTACTAGCTGGGGATTGGTGATTGTTAAATGCTGGCTGGGGAATGTTGATGGGAAATTGCTGGTTAAGGGATGTTCAAGGGGAAGTGGTAGCTAGGGGATATTGATAAGGAAGTGCTGACTGAGGGATATTGATGGTGAAGTGCAAGCTGGAGATTGCTGATGTTGAAATGCTTGCTGAGGATTGATAATGGTGAAGTGCTGGCTGGAGGGTGTTGATTGGAAGTCCTGGCTGGGTGATGTTGACGGTCTGTGGGATGTTCTTGGGAAGTGCTGGCTGTTAAAAGTTGTTGGGGAAATGCTGCCTTGTTGATTTTGATGAGGAAGTGCTGGAAGGGGATGGTGTTGATTAAGTGCTGGCTTAGGATTGTTGATGGTGATATGCTGGTTGGGGGTTGTTGATGTGGAGTTGCTGGCTGGGGATGTCATATGGGGAAGAACTAGCTTGGGGATGTTGATGTCGAATTGCTGGCTGATGGATGTTGATCGGGAGGTACGCTCGGGATGTTTATGGTGAAGTGATGACTGGGGGTTGTTGGTGGTGATTCGCTGGCTGAGGGATGTTGATGGGAAGTGCTAGCCGGGAGATGTTGATTGTTAGGTACTGGTCTGGAGATGTTGATGGTGAAGTGCTGGCTAGGGGTTATTGATGGGGAATGCTGGCTGGGGGATGTTGATGGTGAAATAATGGATGGAGGAAGTTGATAGGGAAGTGTTGCCCGGGGGATTTTGATGGTGAAGTGATGGCTGCAAATTTTGGGTGGACAAATACTGGCTGGGGGATCTTTAAGGTGAAATGCTGGCTGGGGATTGTTGATGCGGAAGTGATGGCTGAGATGATGATGAAGTGCTGGCTGGGGATTAGTGATCGTGATATGCTGGATGGGGATTGTTCAATGGAAGTGCTAGCTGCTGATGTTGATGGGGAAGTACTGGCTGGGGGAGAATAATGGTGAATTGCTGACGGGGGGGGGGGGGTATTGATGGTGATGTGCTGGCTAGGGGATGTTGACTGTCAAGAGTAGCTGTGAACTGTTGATGGTAAAATGCTGGGTGACGATCGCCGAAGGTGAAGTGCTGGCTAGGGATTGTTGATGGTGAATTGCTTGCTGGGGATGTTGATGGGGAATTGCTGGCTGGGGGATGTCAATGGCGAAGTAGTGGTTGGGGGATGTTGATTGTGAAGTGATGGCTGGGAGATGTTAATGAGGAAGTACTGGATGGAGGATGTTGATGATGAAGTACTGGCTGGGGATTAGTGATTGAGAAATGCTGGCTGGGGGATGTTGATGGGGAATTGATGGTTGGTGGATATTCATTGGGAAATGGAGGCTGAGGGATGTTGATTGGGAAGTACTGGCCGGGGAATGTTGACTGGGACGTGTTGGCTGGGGGGATCTTGATGGGGAAGTATTAGCTGGAGGATCTTGATTGTGAAATGCTGGCTGGGGCATACTAATGTTAAAGTACTAGTTTAGGGAGGTTGATGGTTAAATGCTGACTAGAGAGTGTTGATGGAGAAATGTTGGATGGGGATTGTTGATGGTGAAGTGCTAGCTGGGGTATGATGGTGGGGAAGTGCTGGGTGGGAATGTTGATGGTGAACCTCTGCCATGAAATTGTTGAGGATGAAATGCTGCCTCAGGATTGATGACGAAGTGCTGGATGGGGGATGTTGATAGGGAATTGCTAGCTTGGGATGTTGATGGTGAATAACTGGCTGGGGGATGTTAATGTTGATATTTTGGCTGGGGATTGTTGATGGGGAAGCTCTGGCTGGGGATATTGATGCTCGGGGACGTAAATGGTGAATTGCTAGTTGGGGGATGTTAATGGGGAATTGCTGGTTGGAGTTTTTTGATGGTAAAATGCTTACTGAGGAATGTTGATGATGAAGTGCTGCCTGCGAAATGTTGATTGAGAAACGCTGTTTGGAGGGATGTTAATGGGGAAGTACTTGCTAGGGATGTTGATGGGGAAGTGCTGGGTAGGGAGAATTGATGGGGAAGTACTGACTGGGGAACTTGATTGTGAAGTGCTAGCTGAGTAATGTCGATAGGGAAGTACTTGTTGGGGGATGCTGATGGCGAAATGCAGACTGGGGATTGTTGATGGTGAAATGCTGGCTGGGGATTGTTGATAATGGAGTGCTGGCTGGGGATGTTGATGGGGAAGTGCTGGCTTGGGGATGTTAATGGGGAAGTACTGGCAGGGGATATTAATTGTGATGTGCTGGCTTGCAGAAGTTTATGGGGAAGTGCTGGGTTGGGGATTGTTGATTGTGATATGCCGGCTGGGAGATGTTGATGAGGAATTGGTGGTTAGGGAATGTTCAAGGGAAGTGGTGGCTGGGGGATGTTGATAGGGATGTGCTGGCTGGGGGATGTTGATGGTGAAGTGCTGGCTGGAGATTGTTGAGGGTGAAATGCTGGTGATGAAGTGCTGTTTGGGGGATGTTGATAGGACAGTGCTTGGTGGAGGATGTTGATGGGGAAGTACTAGCTAGAGAATGTTGATTGTGAAGTGCTGGCTGGGAAATATTCATGAGGAAGCACTGTTTGGAGAATGCTGATGGTGATATGCTGGCTGGAGATTGTTGATATTGAAATGCTGGCTGGGGATTGTTGATGGTGAAGTGCTGGCTGGGGGATGCTGAAGGGAAAGTGCTGGCTGTGGGATATTGTTTGTTGGGAAGTGTTTGCTGGGGATGGTGTTGAAGTGCTGGCTGGGAATTGTTGATGGTGATATGCTGGTGGGGAATTGTTTATGCGGAAGTGCCGCCCGGGGATGTTGATGGGGAAGTACTGGCTGGGGGATGTTGATGGTGAATTACTGGCTGGGGATGTTGATTGGGAAGTGTTGGTGGGGAAGTGGTGACTGGGGGTTGTTGATGGGGACATGCTGGTTGAGGGATGTTGATGGTGAAACACTGACTGGGGATTACAGATGGTGAAATGATGTTTGCTGGGGGATGTTGATGGGTAAGTGCTGGCTGGGGGATGTTGATGGTGAAGTGCTGGCTGGGGGATGTTGATGGGGTGGTTCTGGTTTCGGTTTGTTGATGGTAAAGTGCTGTCGGGGGGATGTTGACGGGAAACACTGGCCGGGGGATGTTGATGGTGAAATTCTGATTAAGGATGTTCATGAGGAAGTGTTGGCTGGGGACTGTTGATGGTGAAATGCTGGCTGGGGGATGTTTGTGGAGAAATGCTGGCTAGGTATGTTCATTGGTAAGTATTGGCTAGAGAATGTTGGTGGGTAAGTGCTGGCTGAGGGAAGATGATGGGGAAGTGTTGCCTGGGGGTTGTTGATGATGAAATGCTGGCTGGGGTTTGTTGATGGGTAAGTGCTGGCTGGGAGAATGTTGATGATGAAATGCTGGTAGGGGGATTTTGATGGGGAAGTGCCGGCTAGAGGTGATTGGTGGTGAAGTTCTGATTAGTGGATATTTATGCGGAAGTAATGTCTGGGGGATGTGGGTGGTGAAATGCTATTTGAAGGATGTTGATGGGAAGTGCTGGCTATGGATGTTGATGAGGAAGTACTGGTTGGAGGTGTTTTTGTGGAAGTGTTAGCTGGAGGATCATGATGGGGAAGTGCTGCCTAGGGGTTGTTGATGGTGAAATGCTGGCTGGAGGATATTCATGGGAAAGTGCCGGCTGGGGGATGTTGATAGTGAAGTGCTGGCCTAGGGATTGTTGATGGTGAAACGCTGACTGGTGGATATTTATGGGGAAGTGCTTGTTGGGAAATTTTGATGGTGAAGCACTCGTTGGGATTGGTGATGGTGAAGTGTTGGTTGGGGATGTTGATGGGGAAGTGCTGGCTAGGGATGCTAAGTGGGAAGTACTTGTTGGGGGGGGGGGTGTTGGTGTGGAAGTGTTGGCTGAGGAATGTTGATGGTGAGGTACTGGCTGGGGAATGTTGATTCGGAATTGCTGGCTGGAGGATGTTGATGGCGACGTGCTGCCTGGGGGATGTTGATGGTGAAGTGAAGACTGGTGGATATCCGTGAAGTGCTGGATGGGGGATGTTGATGGTGAAGCACTGGCTTGAGATTTGTGAAGGCGAAATGCTGGTTGGGGGATGTTGATGGGGAAGTGTTGACTAGGGATCTTGATGGGGAAGTACTGGCTGCTGGGTGTTGGTGGGAAAATGTTGGCTGGGAGATGTTGATGGAGAAGTGCTGCCTAGGGATTGTTCATGGGAAAATGCTGGCTGGGGAATATTCATGGGGAAGTGCTGGCTGGGGGACTTTGATGGTGAAGTGCTGGCTGAAGAACGTTGATAGGGGATTGCTGGCTTGGGGAAGTTGATGGTGAAGTGCTAGCTGGGGATGTTCATGTGGATATGCTGGCTGGGAGATGTTGATGGCGAAGTGCTGACTGGTGGATATTCATGATGAAGTGCTGGCTGAGGGACGATGTTGGTGAAGCACTGGCTTGGGATTGGTGATGGTGAAATGCTGGCTAGGGGATTTTCATGGGAGTTCTGTTTGGGAGATGTTGGTGAGAAGTGCTTCCTTGGGATGTTCAAGAGGAAGCGTTGGTTGGGAGACGTTGATGGGGAAGTGCTGGCTAGGGATGCTAAGTGGGAAGTACATGTTGGGGGGGGGGGGGTGTTGGTGTGGAAGTGTTGGCTGAGGAATGTTGATGGTGAGGTACTGGCTGGGGAATGTTGATTCGGAATTGCTGGCTGGAGGATGTTGATGGCGACGTGCTGCCTGGGGGATGTTGATGGTGAAGTGAAGACTGGTGGATATCCGTGAAGTGCTGGATGGGGGATGTTGATAGTGAAGCACTGGCTTGAGATTTGTGAAGGCGAAATGCTGGTTGGGGGATGTTGATGGGGAAGTGTTGACTAGGGATCTTGATGGGGAAGTACTGGCTGCTGGGTGTTGGTGGGAAAATGTTGGCTGGGAGATGTTGATGGAGAAGTGCTGCCTAGGGGTTGTTCATGGGGAAATGCTGGCTGGGGAATATTCATGGGGAAGTGCTGGCTGTTGAATATTCATGGGGAAGTGCTGGCTTGGGGACTTTGATGGTGAAGTGCTGGCTGAAGAACGTTGATAGGGGATTGCTGGCTTGGGGAAGTTGATTGTGAAGTGCTAGCTGGGGATGTTCATGTGGATATGCTGGCTGGGAGATGTTGATGGCGAAGTGCTGACTGGTGGATATTCATGATGAAATGCTGGCTGAGGGACGATGTTGGTGAAGCACTGGCTTGGGATTGGTGATGGTGAAATGCTGGCTAGGGGATTTTCATGGGAGTTCTGTTTGGGAGATATTGGTGAGAAGTGCTTCCTTGGGATGTTCAAGAGGAAGTGCTGGTTGGGGGACGTTGATGAGGAAGTGCTGGCTGTATATTGATGATGGTGAAATGCTGGTTGGAGGAGGTTGAAGGTAAAATACTGGCTAAGGATTGGTGATAGTGAAATACTTGCTGGGTATTGTTGATGGTGAAATGCTGGCTGGGTGATGTTGATGGTGAAGCGGTGGCTAAGGATGTTTATGGGGAAGTGCTGGCTGGGGACTGTTGATGGTGGAATGTTGGCTGGGGATGTTGGTGCTGGCTGAGGGAAGTTGATGGGGAAGTGTTGCCTGGGGGTTGTTGAGTTGAAATGCTGGCTGGGGTTTGTTGATTGGGAAGTGCTGGCTGGGGAATTGTTGATGGTGAAATGCTGGCTGGGAAATTTTGAAGGGGAAGTACTGGCCAGAGGTGGTTGATGGTGAAGTGCTGTTTAAGGATGTTTATGGGGAAGTGCTGGTTTAGGACTGTTAATGGTGAATTGCTGGCTGGAGGATGTTTGTGCGGAAGTGCTTGCTAGGGATGTTGATTGGGAAATATTGGCTGGGGGATGTTGGTGCGGAAGTGCTGGCTGAGGGAAGTTGATGGGGAAGTGTTGCCTAGGGGTTGTTGATATCGAAATGCTGGCTTGGATTTGTAGATGGGGAAGTGCTGGCTGGGGTATTGTTGATGGTGAAATGCTGGCTGGGAAATTTTAAAGGGGAAGTGCTGGCTAGAGGTGGTTGATGGTGAAGTGCTGACTAATGGATATCTATGCTGAAGTGATTGCTAGGAGATGTTTATTGTAAAGGACTGGCTAGAGATAGTTGATGGTGAAATGCTGGTTGGGGTGGTTGATGGGGAAGTGCTGGCTAGAGATGTTGATGGGGAAGTACTGGCTGGGGGAGGTTGGTGGGAGAGTGCTTGCTGAAAGATGTTGATGGGGAAGTATTGGCTGGGGGATGTTGGTGGAGAAGTGCTAGCTGAGGGAAGTTGATGGGGAAGTACTGGCTGGGGAGGTTGGTGGGGAAGTGTTGGCTGAAGGGTGTTGATGGGAAAGTGCTACCTATGGGTTGTTGATGGTGAAATGCTGGCTTAGCTATATTAGTGGGGAAGTGCTGGTTGGGGAATGTTGACTGTGAAATGCTGGCAGGGGATGTTGATACGGAAGTGCTGGCTGGGGGATGATGATCGTGAAGCGCTGGCTTGGAATTGGCGATGGTGAAATGTTGGCTGGGGGATTTTTATGGGGAGTTCTGCTTGGGAGATGTTGGTTGAGAAATGCTTCCTTGAGAATGTTCAAGAGGAAGTGCTGGTAGGGGTACGTTGATGGGGAAGTGCTGGCTGTGCATTGATGTTGATGAAATGCTGGTTGGAGGAGGTTGATGGTGAAGCACTGGCTAAGGATTGTTGATGATGAAATGCTGGCTGGGGGAAGTTGATGATGAAGTGCTGGTTAAGGATGTTTATGGAGAAGTGCTGGCTGGGGACTGTTGATGGTGAAATGTTGGCTGGGAAAGTTGGTGGGTAAGTGCTGACTGAGGGAAGTTGACGGGGAAGTGCTGACTGAGGGAAGTTGAAGGGGAAGTGTTCCCTGGGTGTTGATGTTGAAATGCTGGCTCGAATTTGTAGATGGGGAAGTGCTGGCTGCGGTATTGTTGATGGTGAAATGCTGGCTGGGAAATTTTAAAGGGGAAGTGCTGGCTAGAGGTAATTGATGGTGAAGTGCTGACTAATGGATATCTATGCTGAAGTGATGGCGGGGAGATGTTTATGGTAAAGGACTGGCTAGAGATAGTTGATGGTGAAATGCTGGTTGGGGTGGTTGATGGGGAAGTGCTGGCTAGAGATGTTGATGGGGAAGTACTGGCTGGGGGAGGTTGGTGGGAGAGTGCTGGCTGAAAGATGTTGATGAGGAAGTATTGGCTGGGGGATGTTGGTGGAGAAGTGCTAGCTGAGGGAAGTTGATGGGGAAGTACTGGCTGGGGAGGTTGGTGGGGAAGTGTTGGCTGAAGGGTGTTGATGGGAAAGTGCTACCTATGGGTTGTTGATGGTGAAATGCTGGCTTAGCTATATTAGTGGGGAAGTGCTGGTTGGGGAATGTTGACTGTGAAATGCTGGCAGGGGATGTTGATACGGAAGTGCTGGCTGGGGGATGATGATCGTGAAGCGCTGGCTTGGGATTGGCGATGGTGAAATGCTGGCTGGGGGATTTTTATGGGGAGTTCTGCTTGGGAGATGTTGGTTGAGAAATGCTTCCTTGAGAATGTTCAAGAGGAAGTGCTGGTAGGGGTACGTTGATGGGGAAGTGCTGGCTGTGCATTGATGATGATGAAATGCTGGTTGGAGGAGGTTGATGGTGAAGCACTGGCTAAGGATTGTTGATGATGAAATGCTGGCTGGGGGAAGTTGACGATGAAGTGCTGGTTAAGGATGTTTATGGAGAAGTGCTGGCTGGGGACTGTTGATGGTGAAATGTTGGCTGGGAAAGTTGGTGGGTAAGTGCTGACTGAGGGAAGTTGACGGGGAAGTGCTGACTGAGGGAAGTTGAAGGGGAAGTGTTGCCTGGGGGTTGATGTTGAAATGCTGGCTGAGGTTCGTTGTTTGGGAAGTGCCGGCTGGGGTGTTGTTGATGGTGAAATGCTGGCTGGGAAATTTTGAATGGGAAGTGCTAGCTAGAGGTGGTTGATGGTGAAGTGCTGACTAGTAGATATCTATGCGGAAGTGATGGCGGGGGATGTTGATGGTAAAGGACTGGCTAGAGATAGTTGATGGTGAAATGCTGACTGGGGTTGTTGATGGGGAAGAGCTGGCTAGAGATGTTGATGGAGAAGCGCTGGCTGGGGGAGGTTGGTGGGGAAGTGCTGGCTGAAGGGTATTGATGGGGAAGTGCTACCTATGGGTTGTTGATGGTGAAATGCTGGCTTAGCTATATCAATGGGGAAGTGCTGGTTGGGGAATGTTGACTGTGAAATGCTGGCAGGGGATGTTCATGGGGAAGCGCTGGCTGAGGGATGATGATGGGAAAGCGCTGGCTTGGGATTGGTGATGGTGAAATGCTGGCTGGGGGATTTGTATGGGAAGTTCTGCTTGGGAGATGTTGGTGGGAAATGCTTCCATGAGGATGTTCAAGAGGAAGTGCTGGTAGGGGGACATTAATGGGGAAGTGCTGGCTGTGCATTGATGATGGTGAAATGCTGGTTGGAGGAGGTTGATGGTGAAGCACTGGCTAAGGATTGGTGATAGTGAAATACTTGCTGGGGATTTTTGATGGTGAAATGCTGGCTGGGGGATGTTGATGGTGAAGCGCTGGCTAAGGATGTTTATGGAGAAGTGCTGGCTGGGGATTGTTGATGATGAAATGTTGGCTGGGGATGTTGGAGGGGAAGTGCTGACTGAGGGAAGTTGATGGGGAAGTGTTGCCTAGGGGTTGTTGATGATGAAATGTTGACTGGAGTTTGTGGACGGGGAAGTGCTTGCTAGCGATTGTTGATGGTGAAGTGTTAGCTTGGTGGGGGGGGGGGGGTGATTGGGAAGTACTGGTTGGGGGATGTTGATGAAGTGCTGGCTCGGTATGTTGAGGGAATATGCTGGCTGGGGGGTGTTGATGGTGAAATGCTTGCTGGGGATTGTTGATGGCGTAATTCTGGCAGAGGATTGTTGATGGTAAAGTTCTTTCCGTGGGATGTTGATGGGGAATTGCTGGCTGGAGAATGTTGATGGGAACGTGCTAGCTGGGGGATGTTGATGGTGAAGTGTTAGCCGAGGGATATTGATGGAAAAGTACCGCAAGTGCTGGATGGAAATTTTTGATGGGAAAATGCTGCCTGTGGAAGTTGATGGGGAAGCGCTGGCTGCGAGATGTTGATGGGAAATGTTGATTGGGGAATGTTGATGTTGAAGCACTGGCTGGGGATTGACGATAGTGAAATGCTACCTGAGAGATGTTGATGGGGAAATTAATAGGGGAGCGCTGGCTGGGATACGTTGATAGGGAAGTGCTGGCTATGGGATGTTGAAGATGAAGTGCTGGTTGTAAATTATTGATGGGGAAATACTGAATGGAGATTGTTGATGGTGAAGTACTGGCTGGGGAATGTTGATGGGGATTGTTGATGGGGAAATGCTGACTGGGGGATGTTGATGTTGAAGCGCCGGCTTGGGATTGGTGATAGTGAAATACTGGCTTGGGGTTCTTGTTGGGGAACTACTGGCTGGGATATGTTGATGAGGAAGTGCCTGGTGGGGGATGTTGAAGATGAAGTACAAGTAGGAAATTGTTGATGAGGAAATGCTGGCTGGGGCTGTTGATAATGAAGTGCTGGGTGGAGGTTGTTGATGGGGAAGTGCTAGATGGGGGATGTTGATGGTGAAATGCTGGCTGAGAATTCTAACGGAAAAATGCTTGCGGGATGATGTTAATGGTGAAGTATTGACTGAGCGATGCTGATGAGGAAATGCTGTTTGGGGGAATGTTGATTGTGAAGCACTGACTGGGGATTTGTGATGGTGAAATGCTGGCTGGGGATGTTTATTGGGAAGTGCTGCCTAGGGATGCTGAAGCGGTATGCTGCCCCTGGGATGTTTATGGGGAATTGCTTGCTGGGGGATCTAGATAGGAAAGTCCTGGCTCGTTGATGTTGACGGTGAAGTGCTGGCTGGGGGATGTTGATGGTGAAATGCTGTCTGGGTGATATTGATGGGGAGTTACTGGCTGGGAGATGTTGATGGTGAAATGCTGGTTGGGCATTGCTGATGGTAAAATGCTGGCCGGTTAGTGTTGATGGTGAAGTACTGGCAGTGGTATTTTGATGGAGAAGTTCTGGCTGGAGGGTGTTGATGGGGAAATGCTGGCTGGGGAATGTTGATGGGGAAGTATTGGCTGGGGAATGTTGTTTGGGAAGTACTGGCTAGGGGATGTTGATGGGGAAGTACTGGCTGGAGGATGTTGACGGTGATTGTGCTGGCTTGGGGATGTTAATGGGAAAATGCTGGCTGGGGATGTTGACGGGGTAGTACTGGTTGGAGGATGTTGATTGGGGAAATACTGGCTGTGGGATATTGATATTGAGTGCTGGCTTGGATATGTTGTTGGGGAGGTGTTAGCTGGGAGAATTTGATGGGGAAGTGCGAGTTGGGTTTTGTTAATGGTGAATTGCTGGCTAGTAGACGTTCAAGAAAAGTGCTGACCGTGGGATGTTGATGGTGAAGTGCTGGCTGGAGACTGTTAATGGTGAAATGCCGGCTGGGGGATGTTCATGGTGAAGTGCTGGTTGGCAAATGCTGATTGGAAGGTACTGGCTGTGGTATCTTGATGGCGAAGTGCTATCTGGCTAATGTTGATGGGTAAGTACTGGCTAGGGGATGTTGATGGTAAAGTGCTGGTTGGGGATTGTTGATGGTGAAATGCTAGATTGGTACTGTAGATGGTGAAGTGCTGGCTGGGGGATGTTAATGGGGAAGTACTTGCTGGAGGATGTTGTTGGTGAAGTGCAGGGTGGAGGATGTTGATGGAGAAGCACTGCCTGGGGAAAGTTCACCGGGAAGTGCTGTCTGAGATATGTTGATGGGGAAGTGCTGGCTGGGGGATATGAAGATGAAGTGCTGATTTGAAATTGTTGATGGGGAAATGCTAGCTTGGATTGTTGATGATGAAGTGCTGGCTGGGGAATGTTGATGGGGAAGTGCTGGCTGGTGGATGTTAATGGGGAAATAATGTCTGGGAATGTTGATGATGAAGTGCTGGGTGGTGGTTGTTGATGGGAAAGTACTGGTAGGGGGGATGTTGATGGTGAAATGCTGGCCGGGGATGTTAACGGTGAAGCGTTGGAGGAGTGATGTTGATGGTGAGGTGCTGACTGGGTGATACTGATTTGGAAATGCTGGTTAGGTATATTGATGATTAAGCACTGACTGGGGATTTATGATGCTTAAATGCTGGCTGGGGGATGTTGATGGGGAAGCACTGCCTGAGGATGTTGATGGGGATGTGCTGTCTGGGATGCTCATAGGGAATAGCTTGCTGGGGGATGTTGATGGGTGAATTCTGGCTGGGGGATGTTGATGGTGAAGTGCTGGCTGGGAAATGTTGATGGGGTGGTTCTGGCTTGGGCTTGTTGATGGTGAAGTGCTGTCTGGGGATGTTGGTGGGGAAGCACTGGCCGGGGATGTTGATGGTGAAGTGCTGGTTATGGATTGTTGATGGTGAAGTGCTGGTTGTGGATTGTTGATGGTGAAATGCTAGCTAGGATATTGTTGATGGTGAAGTGCTGGCTGGGGATCTCAATGGGGAAGTACTTGCTGGAGGAGGATGTTGATGGTGAAGTGCTGGGTGGAGGATGTTGATGGAGATGCACTGCCTGTGGAAAGTTCATCGGGAAGTGCTGTCTGAGATATGTTGATGGGGAAGTGCTAGCTGGGGGATTTGAAGATGAAGTGTTGATTGGAAATTGTTGATGGGGAAATGCTGGCTGAGATTGTTGATGATGAAGTGCTGGCTGGGGAATGTTGATGGGAAAGTGCTGGCTAGGGGATGTTAATGGGGAAATAGTGTCTGGGAATGTTGATGATGAAGTGCTGGATGGTGGTTGTTGATGGGAAAGTACTGATTGGGGGATGTTGATGATGAAATGCTGGCCGGGGATGTTAACGGCGAAATGTTGGCTGAGTGATGTTGAAGGTAAGGTGCTGACTGGGTGATACTGATTTGGAAATGCTGGTTAGGTATATTGATGGTTAAGCACTGACTGGGGATTTGTGATGGTGAAATGCTGGCTGGGGGATGTTGATGGGGAAGTACTGCCTGGGGATGTTGATGGGATGTGCTGTATGGGATGCTCATGGGGAATTGCTTGCTGGGGGATGTTGATGGGTAAGTGTTGGCTGGGGGACGTTGATGGTGAAGTGCTGGCTGGGAAATGTTGATGGAGTGGTTCTGGCCTTGGGTTTGTTGATGGTGAGGTGCTGTCTGGGGGATGTTGGTGGGGAAGCACTGGCCAGGGATGTTGATGGTGAAGTGCTGGTTGTAGATTGTTGATGGTGAAATGCTGGCTAGGGTAATGTGGATGGTGAAGTGCTGGCTGGAGGATGTTGATGGGAAAGTTCTGGCTGGGGGATGTTGATGGGGAAATGCTAACTGGGGGATGTTGTTTAGGAAGTACTTCCTTGGGGATATTGATGGGGAAGTACTGGCTGGCCGATGTTGACTGTGAATTGCTGGCTTGGAGATGTTCATGGAAAAATGCTTTCCGGTGATGCTGATGGGAAGTATTGCCAGGAGGATGTTGATAGTAAATGCTGGCTGTGGGATATTGTTATTGTGGTGCTGGCTGAGGGATGTTGATGGGGAGGTGTAAGCTGGGGGATGTTGATGGGGAAGCGCCGGCTGGGAATTGTTGATAGTGAGATGCTGGCTAGGTTTTATTGACGGTAAAGTGATGGCAGGGGATGTTGAAAGGGAAGTGCTGGCTGGGGGATGTTGATGGTGGTGTGCTGGCTGGGAGATTGTTGATGGTGGCGTGCTGGCTGGGGGATGTAGATAGTGAAGTGCTGGTTAGCAAATGTTGATGGGGATGTACTGACTGTGGGATGATGAAGGTGAAGTACTATCTGGCTGATGTTAATGGGGAAGCACTGGCTGGGGGATGTTGACGGTGAAGTGCTGATTGGGCATTGTTGATGGTAAAATGCTGGCTGGATATTGTTAATGGTGTAGTGCTGGCTGCGGGATGTTGAATGGGAAGTTCTGAGTGGGGGATGTTGGTGGGAAAATGCTGGCTGACGAATGTTCATGGGAAAATGCTGGCTGACGAATGTTCATGGGGAAGTGCTGGCTCTGGGATGCTGTTTGGGAAATGCTGGCTGTGGGATGTTGATGAGGAAGTACTGGTTGAAGGATGTTGACGGTCAAGTGCTGGCTGGAGGATATTAATGGGAAAATGCTGGTTGGTGATGTTGATGGGGAAGTACTGCCTGGAGGATGTTGATGAGGAAGTACTGGTTAAAGGATGTTGATTGGAAATACTGGCTGTGGGATATTGATATTGAGGTACTGGCTGGGAGATGTTGATGAGGAGGTGTTAGCTGGGGATGTTGATGCGGAATTGCTGGCTGGGGTATGTTGATGGTGAAGTGCTGGCTGGGGATTGTTGATGGTGGTGTGCTGGCCGCGGAATTAAACAGTGAAGTGCTGGCTGGCAAATGTTGATGGGGAGGTACTGGCTGTGGGATGTTGATGGTGAAGTGCTATTTGGCTGATGTTAATGGAGAAGTTACTAGCTGGGGGATGATGATGGTGAAGTGTTGGTTAGGGATCTTTGATGGTGAAATTCTAGCTGGATACTGTTGATGATGAAGTGCTGGCTGTGGGATGTTGATGAGGAGGTTCTGGTTAGATAATTTTGATGGGAAAATGCTTGCTGGCGATTGTTGATGGAGAAGTGCTTGCTGGAGGACGTTGTTTGGGAAATGCTGGCTGTGGGATGTTGTTGGGGAAGTACTTGCTGGAGGATGTTGATGGTCAAGTGCTGGCTGGGGGATGTTAATGGGAAAATGCTGGTTGGTGATGTTGATTGGGAAGTGCTAGCTCGGGATGTCGTTCGGGAAGTGCTGGCTGGGGGATATTGATGGGGAAGTACTGGGAGGAGGATGTTGATAGGGAAACGCTGGCTGTGGGATATTGATGGTGAGGTGCCGGCTTGAGGATGTTGATGAAGAAGTTTTGGCTGGGGGATGTTGATGGGGAAGTACTGGCTGGGGGATGTTGATGGGGAAATGATGGCTGGGGATGTTGATGGCCACGCACTGGCTTCAGGATGTTGATGGTGAAGTGCTGGCTGGGGATTTTCATGGCCACATACTGACTTCAGTATGTTGATAGTGAAATGCTGGCTGGAGGATGTTAATGGCCACGTACTGGCTTCAGGATGTTGATGGTGGAGTGCTGGTTGGGGATTGTTGTTGTGAAATGCTGGCTGGGAGATCTTGATGGGGAAGTGCTGGCTAGCTGTGTTGATGGGGAAGCACTGGCTGGGGGATGTTGGTATGGACTGAGGGATGTTAATGGGGAAATGTTGCCTGAGGGTTGTTGATGGTAAAACGCTGGCTGGGGATTTTGATAGGAAAATGGTGGCTGGAGGATTATTGATGGTGAAGCACTGGATGGAGATTGGTGAAAGTGAAATGCTGGTTGGGTTGCTGATTGGGAGTGCTGGCTAGAGATGTTGATGGGGAAGTACTGGGTGGTGTTCTTGATGGGGAAGTGTTGGCTAGGTGATGCTGAAGGGGAAATGCTGCCTAAGGGTTGTTGATTGTGAAATGCTTGCCGGGGGATATTGATGGGGAAGTACTGGGAGGAGGATGTTGATAGGAAAATGCTGGCTGTGGCTTATTGATGGTGATTTGCCGGCTTGAGGATGTTGATGGGGAAGTGCTGGCTAGGGGATGTTGATGGTGAAGTGCTGACTGGTGGATATCTATGGTGAAGTGCTGTCTGGGGATGTTCATGGTGAAGCACTGACTGGGGATTGATGATGGTGAAATGCTGGTTGAGGGATGTTGATGTAAAAGTACTGGCTAGAGGATGGTGACGGTGAAGTTCTGGCTTAGGAGATGTTGACGGGAAAATGCTGCCTGGGATGTTGTTGGGGAAGTACTGGCTAGAGGATGTTGATAGAGAAAGGCTGGATGTGGGATATTGATGTTGAGGTTCTGGCTAGGGATGTTGATGGGAAGGTGTTAGTTAGGGATCTTGATGGTGAGGTGCTGGCTGGGGATAGTTGATGGTAAAATGCTGACGGGGTTTTGTTGATGGTGAAGTGCTGACTCGGGGATGTTGATGGGGAAGTTCTGGCTCGGGGATGTTGATGGGGAAGTGCTGGCTTGGGATGTGATGTTGAAGTCCTGGCTGGGGATTGTTGATGGTGAAGTGCTGGTTGGGGAATGTTGATGGTGAAGTGCTGTCTGGGGATGTTCATGGTGAAGCACTGACTGGGGATTGATGATGGTGAAATGCTGGTTGAGGGATGTTGATGTAAAAGTACTGGCTAGAGGATGGTGACGGTGAAGTTCTGGCTTAGGAGATGTTGACGGGAAAATGCTGCCTGGGATGTTGTTGGGGAAGTACTGGCTAGAGGATGTTGATAGAGAAAGGCTGGATGTGGGATATTGATGTTGAGGTTCTGGCTAGGGATGTTGATGGGAAGGTGTTAGTTAGGGATCTTGATGGTGAGGTGCTGGCTGGGGATAGTTGATGGTCAAATGCTGACGGGGTTTTGTTGATGGTGAAGTGCTGACTCGGGGATGTTGATGGGGAAGTTCTGGCTCGGGGATGTTGATGGGGAAGTGCTGGCTTGGGATGTGATGTTGAAGTCCTGGCTGGGGATTGTTGATGGTGAAGTGCTGGTTGGGGAATGTTGATGGTGATGTGCTGGCTGGAGGATGTTGACGGTGAAGTTCTGTCTTAGGGGATGTTAGAGGGAAAATTCTGGCTAGGAATGTTGTTTGGGGAAGTGCTGGCTGGAGGATGTTGATGGGGAAATGCTGGATATGGGATATTGATGTTGAGGTGCTGGCTGGGGGATGTTGATGGGAAGGTGTTAGCTGGGAATATTGATGATGAAGTGCTGGTTGGGATAGTTGATGGTGAAGTGCTGACTGGGTTTTGTTGATGATGAAGTGCTGGCTCGGGGATGTTGTTGTGGAAGTGATGGTGGGGATGTTGATGGTGAGGCCCTGGCTGGGGATTGCTGATGGTGCAGTGCTGGCTGGGGGATGTTGATGGTGAAGTGCTGGCTCGGGGATGCTGATGTGGAAGTGATGGCTGGGGATGTTGATGGTGAGGTCCTGGCTGGGGATTGCTGCTGGTGCAGTGCTGGCTGGGGGATGTTGATGGTGAAGTGCTGGCTGGTAAATGTAGATGTGGAAGTACTGACTGTGGGATGTTGGTGTTGAAGTGCTGGTTGAGGATTATCGATAGTGAAATGTTTGCTTGGTATTGTTGATGGTGAAGTGCTGGCTGTGAAAAGTTGATAGGAAAGTTTTGGCTGGGGGATATAGGTGAGGAAATGCTGGCTATGAAATGTATATGGAGAAATGCTGGCTGGGGGATGTTGTTTGGGAAGTACTGCCTTGGGGATGTTGATCGGGAGGTACTGGCTGGAGCATGTTGATGGTGAAGTGCTGGCTGGGGGATGTTTATGGGAAAATAATGGCTGGCGATGTCAATGGGGAAGTACTGGCTGGAGGATGTTGATCGGGAGGTACTGGCTGGAGAATGTTGATGAAGTGGTGGCTGGGGGATGTTTATGGGAAAATGATGGCTGGCGATGTCAATGGGGATGTACTGGCTGGAGGGTGTTGATGGGGAAGTTCTGGCTGTGGGATATTGATGTTGAGGTGCTGGTAGGGGGATGTTGATGTAGAAGTGTCAGCTGAGGTATGTTGATGGAGAAGTAATGGCTGGGGATTATTGATGGTAAAATGCTGGCTGGATATTGTTGATGGTGAAATGCTAGCTTGAGAGTGTTGATGGGGCAGTCTTGGCTGCGGGATGTCGTTTGGAAAGAGCTGGCTGGGGTATGTAGATGGGGAAGTGCTGGTTTGGGATTCTTGATGGTGAAATGCTGGCTGTGTTTTTTTATGGTTAAGTGCTGGCTGGAGGATGTTGATGAGGAAGTCCTAGTTGAGGGATGTCGTTTGGGAAGTGCTGGCTGGGGGATGTAGATGAGGAAGTACTGGTTGGAGAATGTTGACGGAGAAATGCTGGCTGTGGGATATTGATGGTGAGGTGCTGGCTTGGGGACGTTGATGAGGAGGTTTTGGCTGGGGAGGTTGATGAGGAAGTACTGGCTGCGGATGTTGATAGGGAAATACTGGCTGGGGGATGTAGATGGCCACGTACTGGCTTCAGGATGCTGATGGTGAAGTGCTGGCTGAGAAACGTTGATGTGAAGTGTTGGCTGGAGGGAAGTTGATGGTGAAGTATTGGCTGGGGATTGTTGAAGGAGAGATGCTGACTAGGGGATGTTGATGGAGAAGTGCTGGGTAGGGATGGTGATGGGAAGTGTTGGGTGGTAGACGTTGGTGGTGAAGCGCTGGCTGGGCATTGTTCATGGTGAAATGCTGGCTGGGGGATGCTGATGGGGAAGTACTGGCTGGGGGATATTATGGGGACTGAGGTATGCTAATGGAGAAGTGTTGCCTAGGGGTTAATGATGGTAAAATGTTGGCTGGGGTTTGTAAATGGGGAAATGCTGGCCGGGAGATTGTTGGTGGCAAAATGCTGACTGGTGGATATCTATGGTGAAATGTTGACTGTGGGGTGTTGATGGTGAAGCACTGGTTGGGAATCGATGATGGTAAAATGCTAGTTGGGGGATGTAGATGGGGAAGTGCTGTACTGGCTTTGGGATGCTGATGGTGAAGTGTTGGCTGGAGGATGTTCATGGTGAAGTGCTAGCTGGAAATTGATGGTGAAACCCTGGCTGAGGGAGGTTGATGAGGAAGTGCTGGCTAGGGATGTTGATGGGGAAGTGCTGGCTGGGGATTGGTGATAATGAAATGCTGGTTGGGATGTTGATAGAGAAATGCTGGCTGAAGATGTTAATGGGGAAGTGCTAGTTGGAGATTGTTTATGGTGAAATGCTGGCTGGGGAATCTTAATGGGGAAGTGCTGGCTAGATATGTTGATTGGGAAGTATTGGCTGGGGGATGTTGATGGGAAGTGCTGGCTGAGGGAAGTTGATGGGGAAGTGTTGCCTGAGGTTGTTGATAATGAAAAGCTGTGTGGGATTTGTTGATGGGGAAGTGCTGGCCGGGGGATTGTTGATGGTGAAATACTGGTTGATGGATGTTGGTGGGGAAGCGTTGGCAAGGGATGCTGATGGGGCAGCACTAGCTGGGGAATGTTGGTGGGGAAGTGCTGGTTGAAGGATGTTGATGGGGAAGTGCTGCCTATGGGCTGCTAGTGCTGAAATGCTACCTTGGGGATTTTCATGAGCAAGTGCTGGCTTAGGGATGTTTATGGTGAACTGCTTGCTGTGGATATTGATGAGGAAGTTCTGGTCGGTGATGTTGATGGTGAAGTGCTGGCTGAGGGACGTTAATGGTGATTTGCTGGCTGGTGAATGTTGATGAGGAAGTGCTGGCTAGGTATGTTGACTGGGAAGCATTGGCCGGGGATGTTAGTGGGGAAGTGCTGGCTGAGGAAAGTTGATGGGGGAAGTGTTGCCTGGGAGTTGTTGTTGGTGAAATGTTGTTTGGGGTTTGTTAATGGGGTAGTGCTGGCTAGGAGATTGTTGATGTGAAATGTTAGCTGGAGGATTTTGAGGGGGGAATGCTGGCTACAGGTTGTTGATGGTAAAGTGCTGACTAGTGGATATTTAAGCGAAAGTGATGGTTGGGTGATGCTGATGGTGAAGTAGTGGCTGGGGATATTTAATGGTGAAATGCTGGTTGGTGGATGTTGATGGCAAAGCGCTGGCAAGGGATGTTGATAGGGCAGTACTGGACGGGGGATGTTGGTGGGGAAGTACTGGTTGAAGGGTGTTGATGGGGAAGTGCTGCCTATGGTTTGCTGGTGGTGAAATGCTGCCTTGTGGATTTTCATGGAGAAGTGCTAGCTGAGGGATGTTGATGGTGAAATGCTTGCTGAGGGTGTTGATGGGGAAGTGCTGACTGGGGGATGTTGATGGTGAAGTGCTGGCTGGGAGATGTTAATGGTAAAATGCTGGCTGAGGATGTTGATGGGGAAGTGCTGGCTGGGGATTTTTTGGTAATGAAATGTTTGCTGGGGATTGTTGATGATGAAATGCTGGTTAGAGATGTTGATAGGGATGTGCTAGCTGAAGATGTTGATGGAGAAGTGCTGGCTGGGGATTTTTTATGGTGGAATGCTGGCAAGGGAATTTTGATGGGAAAGTGTTGGCTAGGTATGTTGATTGGAAGTATAATTTTGGGGATGTTGGTTGGGAAGTGCTGCCTATGGTTTGCTGGTGGTGAAATGCTGCCTGGGGGATTTTCATGGTGAAGTGCTGGCTGAGGGGTATTATAAGGCAAAGCACTGGGTCGGGATTGGTGATGGTGAAAAGCTGGTAGGGAAATGTTGATGGGAAGTGCTGGCTGGGGTGTTGGTGGGGAAGTGCTGGCTGGGGAATGTTGATGGTGAAGCACTGGCTCGGAAATATTGATGGTGAAATGCTGGTTGGGGATGTAGGTGGGGAAGTGCTGGCTGGGGATGTTGATGGGGAAGTATTGGCTGGGGATGTTGATGGGAAGTGCTGGCTGATGGAAATTGATGGGAAAGTGCTGACTATGGGTTGCTGATGGTGAAATGCTTCCTGGGGGATACTCATGGGGAAGTGATGGCTAGGGGATGTTGATGGTGAAATACTGCATGGGGATGCTGATGGGGAAGTACTGGCTAGGGGGATGTTGATGGTGAAATGCTAGCTGAGGGGTGCTGATGGGGAAGTGATAGGTGGAGGGGGGGGGTTATGAAAAAGTGCTGATTGAGATGTTTATTGGGAAGTGCTGGCTAGTGGTTGTTCATGGTGAAGTGCTGGATGGAGGATGTTGATGGTGAAATGCTGACTGGGGAATGTTAATGGGGAAGTCGTGGCTGGGTGATGATAATGAGAAAATGCTGGTTTGGTGGGTGTTGATGTGGAAGTACTGGTTGGGAGCTGTTGATAGTGAAATATTGGCTATGGTTTGTTGTTGGGATGGTGCTGGCTGGGGATTTTTGATGGTGAAGTGCTAACCTGCGGGGTTTTGATAGGGAAGTACTGTCTAGGAGATAATGATGATAAAATGCTGGCTTGTTATTTTAAGGGGATATGCTGGCTAGGGATGTTTATGGGGAAGTGGCTGGCTAGGGATGTTTATGGGGAAGTGGCTGGCTAGAAGTTGTCGATGGTGAAATGCTAGCAGGGGATTGCTGATGTTTAAGTGTTTTCGGTGGGATGCTGATGGGAAAAGGCTGGCTAGGGGATGTTGACGGGGGAATGCTGGCTGGAGGATATTGATGGTGAAGTATTAGCTGGGGATGTTGATGGGCAAATACTGGCTGGGGTGATGTTGATCATGAAGTGCTGGGTAGGGGTTGTTGATGGGGAAGTGCTGGCTGGAGGATGCTGATGGGGAATTCCTGGCTGCAGGATGTCGTTCGGAAAGTGCTGGCTAGGGTATGTTGATGGGAACTTCTGGCTGGAGAATGTTGACGGTGAAGTGTTGGATGGGGAGTGTTAATGGGAAAATGCTAGCTGTGGATGTTGATGGGAGAGTAGTGCCTGGAGGATGTTAATGGGAAAATACTGGCTGTGGGATATTGATATAGAGTTGCTGGCTGGGGATATTGATGGGGAAGTGTTAGCTAGGGATGTTGATGGGGAAGTGTTGGCCGGAGATTGTTGGTAGTGAAATGCTGGCTGGGTTTTGTTGATGGTGAAGTGCTGGCTGGGAATGTTAATGGGGAAGTGCTGGGTTGGAATGTTGATGGGGAAGTTCTGGCTGGGGATGTCGTTTGGGAAGTGCTGCCTGGGGGATGTTGATGGAGAAGTACTGGCAGGAGGATCTTAGTGGGGAAATACTTGCTGTTGGATATTGATGGTGAGGTGCTGACTAGGGGATGTTGATGGGAAAGTTTTGGTTTGGGGACGTTGATGGGAAGTACTGGCTTGGGGGTGTTGATGGAGAAATGCTGGCTGGGGGATGTTGATGGCCACGTACTGGCTTCAGAATGTTGATGGTGAATTGCTGGACGACGGATGGTGATGTAAAGTGTTGGCTGGGGAATAATGATGGTGAAGGGCTGGCTGGGGATTTTTGATGGTGAAATGCTGGCTAGGAGATGTTGATGGAAAAGTACTGGCCAGGGATGTTGATGGTGAAGTGTTAGCTGGGGGATGTTAATGGGGAAGTACCGGCTGGAGTGATGTTGATTGTGAAGTGCTGGCTGAGTGTTGTTGATGGGGAAATGCGGGCTGGTGGATGTTTTGGTGAAGTGCTAGCTGCAAATTGTTGATGGGAAAATGCTGGCTGGTGATGTTGATGGGAAAGTGCTGGCTGAGAGATGTTAATTGGGAAATGCTGACTTGGGGATGCTAGAATTGAAGCACTGGCTGGGGATTGGGGATGGTGAAATTCTGGGTGGGGGATGTTGATGGGGAAGTGCTGGCTGGGATATGTTGATGGGGAAGTGCTGGCTAAGGAGCGTTGAAGATGAAGTGCTGGCTAGAAATTGTTGATGGGGAAATGCTGGCTGGGGATTGTTGATGGTGAAATGCTGGCTGAAGAATGTTGATGGGAAGTACTGGCTAGAGGATGTTGATGGGGAAATAGTGTCTGGGAATGTTGATAATGAAGTGCTGGGTGGGGTTGTTGATGGGGAAGTGCTTGCTAGGGGATGTTGATGGTAAAGCGCTGGCTGTTGGATGTTGATGATGAAATGCTGGTTGTGGAATTTTGATGGTGAAGTGCTGGCTGGAAATTATTGATGGGGAGTTGCTGACTGGTTGATATTGATGGGGAAGCGCTAGCTAGAGATGTTGATAAGAATTATTGAGTGAGAGATGTTGATGGGTTAGTGCTGATTAGCGGTATTGATTAGAAGAGCTGGCTGAGTATATTGATGAGAAGAGATGCTTTCGGATGTTGATGTGAAAGTGCTTGTTTGGGATACTGATGGGAAATGCTGGCTGGGGGTGTTCATAGTATGTGTTGGCTGGAGGTGTTGATGGGGAAGTATTGGCCGGGGAATGTTGGTCGGAAATGCTGGCTTTGGTGTGCTAATGAAGAAGTTCTGACTGAGATTGTTGATAGGGATATGTAGGCTAGGGTTTATGAGAGAAGTGTTGGCTGGGGAAGATAATGGGAAATGCACGCTAGAGTAGTGACTGGGAAGTGTTGGCTGGGTTATTGACGACAAAGCTTTGACTGGGGAATTGATGGGGAAGTGCTGACTGGGAATGTTGATGAGGAAATGCTGGCCCGGTTGTGTATGGGGATGTGCTGACTGGAAGCGTTGACTGGGAAGTGCTGGCTGAGGGATTTGATGGGAAAATGTTGGCTGAGGTGCTGATGGGGAGGTGCTGGACCAGGTGTATAGGGGAATTGCTGGCTGGGGGTGTTGATGAGGAAGTATTGGCTGAGGGTGCAGATGGGGAAGTTCTGGCTCGGGTGTTTATGGGGAAGTACTGGCTGGGGATGTTGATGGGGAAGTGCTGGCTGGGGGTGTTGATGGGGAAGTGCTGGCTCGGATGTTTATGGGTAAATGTTGACTGGGAGAGTTGATGGGGAAGTGCTGACTGGGGGTGTTCATGTGGAAGTATTGGCTGAGGGTATTGATGAGGAATTGCTGACTCGGGTGTTTATGTGGAAATGCTGCCTAGGGGCGTTGATGAGTAAGTGGTGGTTGAGGTGCTGATGGGGAAGTGCTGCTGATGGGGAAGTGCTGCTGATGGGGAAGTGCTGGTTGAGGTGCTGATGAGTAAGTGCTGGTTTAGGTGCTAATGGGGAAGTGCTAGCTGAGATGCCGGTGGGGAAATACTGGCTCGGGTGTTAATAGGGAAGTGCTGGCTGGGGGTGTTGATGAGGAAGTGTTGGCTGAGGGTGCTGATGGGGAAGTGCTGGTTCGGGTGTTTATGGAGAAATACTGGCTGGGGATGTTGATGGGTATGTGGTCGCTGAGGTGTTGAAGTGCTGGCTGGGGTATTTATGGGGAAGTGGTGGCTAGGGGATCTTGACAGAGAAGTGCTGGCTGAGAATGGGGATGGGGAAAGACTGACTGGAAGGGGGGGTGGGGGGGAGGAGGTTGATATGTAAGTTCGGGCGTTGATAGGGAAGTGCTGGCTGGGGGTCATCGATAGGGAAGTGCTGGCTGGAGGTCATCGATAGGGAAGTGCTGGCGTGGAGGCGTTCACACGGATGTGTTGGCTGGGGGATGTTGACGGGGAAATGCTGGCTGGGGAGGGAGGGGTTGATGGAGGAGTGCTGAGAGTAAAGATGGTGATGGGAAAGTTTTGGGAGACAGCATCAATGTATGATCATTGCCATCAATAGATAAAAGAATTATCACCAAGTAAGCAATACAATCAACAGATTCCGATGTAGTCACTGGTTAGATAGTGCCGTCAATAGATAACCAACAACATCAATAGATACCAGTGCCGTCAACAAATAATCATGGTCATCAGTAGATAGGAAGTTCATCACTAGGTAACTACTGCCATCATGAGATAACGAATGTCATCAATAGATCCTGGTGTCATCAGTAAAAAAAAAGCAATACCGGCAATAGAAAACCCGTCCCATCAGCAGATACCAGTATCATCAATAGATAAGCGATGTCATCAAAGGATAACCAGAACCATCAGTAAATTCCATTGCCATCATTAGCTGACCCTTAATGAACAGCCAGTATCGTTAATAACTAATAATCTCTGCTATCGATAACCAGTGTCATCAATAAAGCAACCAATATCATCAACTTATACCAATGTCATCAGTGGACAACCAGTATCATCAATGGATGACTAATGTTGTCAGCATATACTGTCATCAATGAATAAGCAATACTGTCAACAGAAAACCAGTGTCATCAACAGATATCATTCATCAGTAAGTAATTAGTATCATCAATACATAACCATTATCAACAAAAGATAACACTGGCCAAATAGATTTTAACTTTTTTGCCCCACGAACTAAAATAGGCGGACTTTATAGTACTTTTTACACTGCGTTCGGGTCTGTTTTTAGATTTTTCTATCAGTCATGGTTTTTAAGTGAGAGAGCAATTTGATTTTACAGTAAGTGTATATCACTCATTCATAAATAAAGCTGATATTACAGTAATACATAAAAAACTTACATTCAAGATGTAGAAGTGTACGATTTTCGACTATATTTGGCCTCAGGAACATCCCATCTTAGTATCCATCAGTGATCTGTCAACACAGAGGGACTCCACTTTCCTTGGTACCGCTTTTCTATGTCCAAAATTTCCTGGTGATATTTTACGTCGTGCTTATCACTGACTGACCCAAGATTTTCCGGGAAGAAGTCTAAGTGCGAGTTCAAAAAGTGAAATTGTCGACTCATATTGCACCCGGGAGCTTTATATGAAGTCAATACATCTTTTACATCAAAGTAGTTTTCTGATTTGTGATTACCCAAAAATCTTTGCAAACTTTCTTTAATGACAGCCAAGCAGTTTTTCAACTTCATTTACTTCTTCATCGAACTTTTCATCTTGAAGCAGTTCCCTGATCCGTGGTCCAACATAAATACCCTCCTCGATTTTTGCATCACTGATTCTTGGGAATTTATTCCTCAACTATGTGAACAAAAGGCCAGTTTTATCCATACCTTTGACGAAGTTCTTCATCAACCCGAGCTCAATGTGTTAAGGAGGCAGATGATTTTTCTCGTGATCAACGAGAGGAGGATTGATGACATTCTTCTTCAATGGAATCAATGATGTTCGTTTTGGCAACATTTTCTTTACATAATGATCTTTCTTGTCCCGGCTGATCCACTCACAGAGGAAACAACACAACTTCGTGTAGCCAAGTGTCATTACGAGTAAAAGTGCCACACCTGTTAGGTCACCACGTACTACATTCCACTTAAAGTCGCCAAACTTAATGTTTTCCAAACGAAGCTTCATGTTATCATACGATTCCTTCATGTTAGCTGCCTGAGCCAGAGGAATGGAGGGGAACTTTTATCCGTTGTGGAGTAGAACCGCTTTCAAGCTTACTTCTGATGAGTCACTAAACAAGCGCCACTCCTCTGTGTTACATTCGTGACCAAGTGCCTCCATAACACAAGGAACACCATTGCAAAACACCAGATCATCTTCAGGGGAGAAAAATTCTTTGAAAACGACACGACGATCACGATAAAAACAAACTTTAGTTTCATTCTGGAGAAGATTTCAACCCTCTAACCTGGAACCCATAAGTTCGTCTTGCTTCTTACACAAATTTAGATCGCGGACGAAATCAATAAGATCTTCACGACTCAGCAAATGTGGTTCGCTTGAAGAACAATTTGCTTCAAATGTTGGATCCATATTGTCCTCTACTTGGTCTACTTTCTCATCACCAGACTCATCGTTACTCAGTGTCATGTTTCTTGGAAGCTCTGGCACAGCTCATTCCTGGCCTCATAGCAGATGGTAAACTAGGATATTTAACCGTCTGCTTGGATTGTGATGTTATACCATCTATATCTGCCAGGCAGAAGTAGCAATCCGGAGCGTGATCTCTGGGTTCTCTCCCAACCATAGGGATGACAAAAGGCACACACGGCGTGAACCTTGTGCCCATGTTGTGAGAAGCCTGACACATGTGACACAACAATTATGGTGACCCAACTTTCATCCTGGTCAACCACTTTACAACCACAGTAATGTTCATAACATCTTTTAATGAGAAGTGTGGAAAAACGTTTTTGCCATATGAATGTCAATTCATCGCAGATGTAGCAGAAACAACTCGGACTATTTACACAATTTCTGGGCAGTATAATGGTGGATGGGGTATCAGCACAACACTTGAATACACAGAAGCACAATCTGTCAACAGAGTGGAAAAGACTCTGTCTACACATTGAGTTTTAGCCCAAAACTGACAGAGAACTGCTACTCAGGAGTGAGCATTCTTTGAATGTGTCAACATTGCCAGTCATGTTTCTGCAGGCCCCTGGTGGTGACTCGTTCATCTAGACTCGTGCTTTCAAAAAGAAGCTGTTGCACTTCACAACCAATGAAGATAGCTGTGTTTGTTAAACGTTTGTTTCAAACGCTTCGTAGAGCGATGGTACGTATATATAATGTACGTAATGATATGCGAGTATGCAGGACAAAAACATTTTGGGTGATAGAGAAATTCTGAAAACATATTTGGATTCGGCATGCAGCAAAAATACATACGAAACAGATATTCTTTTCCCTGGGACAAGATCTTTGTTTGCCACTGTAAATAGTGTCATCAATGAATAACTAAGGTCAATGGAAAACCAATGTCATGAATGATTTATCAATAACATCAATAGATTGGCAATGTCATGTATTGATAACCAGTCATCAAAAGACAGCCATTCTAAAAGAACAACTGATATCATAGAATAGAAAAAGCAAAATTCACTTTTTCTAGGGTTTGTAGCAGCCATTGTGCCATCAATATTTTGCATTACTGTAGAATAGAATAATTGATGTGTCGGCAGTACGAAAATGATGACCTGTCATCCCATTTACAGTCAGTAGTACAGTCATTGGTATAGTCAGAAGTACAGTCAGAAATACAGTCAGTAGTACAGTCAGTAGTGCAGTCTGAAGCACAGTCAGTAGTACAGTTAGTAGTACAGTCAGTAGTACAGTCAGTAGTGCAGTCAGAAGCACAGTCTGTAGTACAGTTAGTAGTACAGTCAGTAGTACAGTGTGTAGTACAGTCAGTAGTACAGTCTGTAGTACAGTCAGTAGTACAGTCAGTAGTACAGTCAGTAGGGCAGTCAGAAGTACAGTCAGTAGTACAGTCAGTAGTGCAGTCAGAAGCACAGTCAGTAGTACAGTTAGTAGTACAGTCAGTAGTACAGTGTGTAGTACAGTCAGTAATACAGTCAGTAGTACAGTCAGTAGTGCAGTCAGAAGTACAGTCAGTAGTACAGTCAGTAGTGCAGTCAGATGTACAGTCAGTAGTACAGTCAGAAGTACAGTTTGTAGTACAGTCAGTAGTGTAGTCAGAAGCACAGTCAGAAGTACAGTCAGTAGTACAGTCAGAAGTACAGTTTGTAGTACAGTCAATAGTGCAGTCAGAAGCACAGTCAGAAGTACAGTCAGTAGTACAGTCAATAGTGCAGTCAGAAGCACAGTCAGAAGTACAGTCAGTAGTACAGTCGGTAGTGCAGTCAGAAGTACAGTCAGTAGTACAGTCAGTAGGTATAGATATACCATTTGTCTGCCATGATCTTCCACTGGTATTCTGAAACATTAGACACAACACTGCAGACCAGCAGGACATGTCGTCTGTACCAAGATCGAGATATGGACTTCAGCTTATGGTTATACGTGCCTGGAGGCCTGCTCTCCCCTAGCATATTGATATCCAATCCTGCTTATCTTACCACATGAGCAGGAGCCAATCCTGCTCATCTTACCACATGAGCAGTGGTTAAGGAAGACACTGGTGAAGGTTGAGGAGGACACTGGAGGGAGAAGGGTGAGGAAGACACTGATGGAGGTTGAGGAAGACACTGGAGGAGGTTGAGGAATACATTGGAGGTAAGAGGTTGAGGAGAACATTGGAGGAGGTTGAGGAAGACATTGGAGGGAGGAGGTTGAGAAAGACTCTGGAGGAGGTTGAGGAAGACATTGGAGGGAGAAGGGTGAGGAAGACACTGTTGGAGGTTGAGGAAGACACTGGTGGAGGTTGAGGAATACGCTGGAGGAGGTTGAAGAAGACATTTGAGGCAGTTGAGGAAGACACAGGATACAAGGAGAGGAATGAACAGGGAACACTGACTGAGATAGCAGTGACAGACAGACAGACAGACAGGCAGACAATATGATGTTTACCTGGACATCTGGTGAGAGAATGTGAAAATGGGACGGCAGATGGTAGCTACACACGTGTCCTAATGCTACTCCACCATGAGCAGTAACGCACCAGGAGCTATTGACTGTAACCAGACACTCATCCCTATCCAATGATGCAACTTTTTCTTGTTTTGAAATTTAACTCTGGGAGTATATATATATATACTCGTATTTACATTGGTAACATGAAGTGTAACTGGTGATTCATATATGCAGAGGCATTAAACGACTAAAAATACTGTTGATATGGTCATGATATGTAAGGCTGTGAGGCGGAAAGTCTTGTATACATACGTGGGAACTTCTCCTTCCCACAGAATCACTAATATAGTACATATCGTCTCAAGTATCCTTTTTCCCACGATGAATCTTACCGTTCACACATTATCCTCCTCCCACAGTTTGCACCTTCTTGCCCCCGCAAAGAGCGTCTGTAAGGTTGGTACCATAAAGAGGTAGATATAAATATTAAGTGTGTGTGTGATGCTCGACCGACCGTCGGTCTGTGCCATCTATGCCGTGGAAACCGTGGCATAGATGGTCCTGGTACAATCGACCCGCCAAGGGGCCGTTTCAAGACAAAATTCATATATACGTTTACTGGTCATTGAGCAAAGTCTGATACATATCCTCCCACAATGTGGCAACACTGAAGCATTTCCAGACGTTTAGTCAGCTCGAGGGTGATTTAACACAAAGTCAACCTAGTGTGATCTACCGAAGTCTTGAAATTATATGACATTGTATTCTATTGTTGATTGAATTATCAGTATATCTACACATTACATTGATAATCAAATTTCATCTTCGTAGTGATATACTTACGTCCTAATACACCTTAAGAACATTGCAGGGAAAGATTGATACAAGCGGTCACAGCCGGAGGTGGACAATAACAAGGCAGTCATTACTGAGTGCATCATTGTCACTTGTAACCAACCTCATGAACACGACGGTACGACTCTTGTGCACGACGTTGCGCGATCTCTAGTACGGCGTGACCCCCTAGACTGACGTTAAATGGTCAGGTCAAAGGTCAGGGATTATATGAAGGGAAGAGTGGTGTGACTCGCATGCCACACGTATATGTTTAGGAATATTAGAGTGATCACCAGGCGCCATACTGGACCAACCTAGGCATCACTAGTGACCCGCTGGAGTTGTTACTGAGTTGATAGGCTAGTAATGGATGGTCCATGGTTCACTGACAACTCCTCCTCCTCCTCCTCCTCGCTGGCCTCCACAACGCTCAGAACTTATGACACCTGAAAACAAATTACGTGCGCAGGCTGACGCTGAGACCCGATACGTAATAAACCGTAATGATAAACTCCGGTTTTGGCATAACCTTATCAAACCATCTGTTTTATTATTTGTATAATTGATGGAATAACTATGTCCACAATCCATCATGAAGTTGTTGTCTGTATTCTTACAGTTATTCTTGCGGAATGTTTGTTTACTGTGTGACCCACACGACAAGCAGACAACACTGTTTACATAACACGGTTACCTCCAAGATCTCACCAGAATATTCCCCACAAACTGCCGGTATCACGTTATGAGGAGGGCTGTCCTCCGGGGAGTGAGAAGAGCCATTGTCAGGAGTTCATATTCATGTTCTAAAGCGGTTGTAGAAACTGACTGACCCAGGCTGAGTGTGACCTCCACACAAAGGTACACAGATACTGGCTACACGCACTGAAGGATTTCAGATGATTCGGTTGATCAAAGGTGTATGTAAGTGTGTGAGGGTGAAATATCAATGTTCTCTCGCATATTATATATATATATATATATATATATATATATATATATATATATATATATATATATATATATATATATATTCTTTTATACCATTCGCCATTTCCCGCATTAGCGAGGTAGCGTTAAGAACAGAGGACTGGGCCTTTGGAGCGAATATCCTCACCTGGCCCCCTTCTCTGTTCCTTCTTTTAGAAAATTAAAAAAAAAATGAGAGAGGAGGATTTCCAGCCCCCCGCTCCCTTCCCTTTTAGTCGCCTTCTACGACACACAGGGAATACGTGGGAAGTATTCTTTCTCCCCTGTCCCCAGGGATAATAAATATATATATACATATCTATATATATATGTATATATATATATATATATATATTTATATCTTTTCTTTCTTTCGAACTATTCGCTATTTCCCGCGTTTGCGAGGTAGCGTTAAGAACAGAGGACTGGGCCTTAGAGGGAAAATCCTCACCTGGCCCCCTTCTCTGTTCCATCTTTTGGAAAATTAAAAAA
>NC_092240.1:42540280-42560280 GCF_036320965.1 Panulirus ornatus
CATAAACAAATTAAACAACCATGGAGACATCACACACCCCTGCCGCAAACCTACATTCACTGAGAACCAATCACTTTCCTCTCTTCCTACACGTACACATGCCTTACATCCTCGATAAAAACTTTTCACTGCTTCTAACAACTTTCCTCCCACACCATATATTCTTAATACCTTCCACAGAGCATCTCTATCAACTCTATCATATGCCTTCTCCAGATCCATAAATGCTACATACAAATCCATTTGCTTTTCTAAGTATTTCTCACATACATTCTTCAAAGCAAACACCTGATCCACACATCCTCTACCACTTCTGAAACCACACTGCTCTTCCCCAATCTGATGCTCTGTACATGCCTTCACCCTCTCAATCAATACCCTCCCATATAATTTACCAGGAATACTCAACAAACTTATACCTCTGTAATTTGAGCACTCACTCTTATCCCCTTTGCCTTTGTACAATGGCACTATGCACGCATTCCGCCAATCCTCAGGCACCTCACCATGAGTCATACATACATTAAATAACCTTACCAACCAGTCAACAATACAGTCACCCCCTTTTTTAATAAATTCCACTGCAATACCATCCAAACCTGCTGCCTTGCCGGCTTTCATCTTCCGCAAAGCTTTCACTACCTCTTCTCTGTTTACCAAATCATTTTCCCTAACCCTCTCACTTTGCACACCACCTCGACCAAAACACCGTATATCTGCCACTCTATCATCAAACACATTCAACAAACCTTCAAAATACTCACTCCATCTCCTTCTCACATCACCACTACTTGTGGTTTATGTGCTGAAAAAGGACTGATGATTGGGAATACCTGGTTTGAAAAGCGAGATATACATAAGTATACTTATGTAAGTAGGAGAGATGGCCAGAGAGCATTATTGGATTACGTGTTAATTGACAGGCGTGCGAAAGAGAGACTTTTGGATGTTAATGTGCTGAGAGGTGCAACTGGAGGGATGTCTGATCATTATCTTGTGGAGGCTAAGGTGAAGATCTGTATGGGTTTTCAGAAAAGAAGAGTGAATGTTGGGGTGAAGAGGGTGGTGAGAGTAAGTGAGCTTGAGAAGGAGACCTGTGTGAGGAAGTACCAGGAGAGACTGAGTACAGAATGGAAAAAGGTGAGAACAATGGAAGCAAGGGGAGTGGGGGAGGAATGGGATGTATTTAGGGAATCAGTGATGGATTGCGCAAAAGATGCTTGTGGCATGAGAAGAGTGGGAGGTGGGTTGGTTAGAAAGGGTAGTGAGTGGTGGGATGAAGAAGTAAGAGTATTAGTGAAAGAGAAGAGAGAGGCATTTGGACGATTTTTGCAGGGAAAAAATGCAATTGAGTGGGAGATGTATAAAAGAAAGAGACAGAAGGTCAAGAGAAAGGTGCAAGAGGTGAAAAAAAGGGCAAATGAGAGTTGGGGTGAGAGAGTATCATTAAATTTTAGGGAGAATAAAAAGATGTTCTGGAAGGAGGTAAATAAAGTGCGTAAGACAAGGGACCAAATGGGAACTTCAGTGAAGGGCGCAAATGGGGAGGTGATAACATATATATATATATATATATATATATATATATATATATATATATATATTGCTTTGTCGTATGTAGATTTGCGTCCACACACGCAAATCTACATACCTATACATCTCAACGTATACATATATATACACACACACAGACATGGACATATATACATATTTACATAATTCATACTGTCTGCCTTTATTCATTCCCATCGCTACCCCGCCACACATGAAATAACAACCCCCTCCCCTCCCTCATGTGCACGTGGTAGCGCTAGGAAAAGACAACAAAGACCACATTCGTTCACACTCAGTCTCTAGCTGTCATGTAATAATGCACCGAAACCACAGCTCCCTTTCCACATCCAGGCCCCACAGAACTTTCCATGGTTTACCCCAGACGCTTCAGAATGCCCTGGTTCATTCCAGTGACAGCAGGTCGACCCCGGTATAACCACATCGTTCCAATTCACTCTACTCCTTGCACGCCTTTCACCCTCCTGCTTGTTCAGGGCCCGATAACTCAAAATCTTTTCACTCCATCTTTCCACCTCCAATTTGGTCTCCTCGTTCCCTCCACTTCTGACACATATATCCTCTTGGTCAATCTTTCCTAATTCATTCTCTCCATGTGACCAAACCATTTGAAAACACCCTCTTCTGCTCTCTCAACCACACTATTTTTATTACCACACATCTCTCTTACCCTATTATTACTCGATCAAACCACCTCACACCACATATTGTCCTCAAACATCTCATTTCCAGCACATCCACCCTCCTGCGCACAACTCTATCCATAGCCCACGCCTCGCAACCATATAACATTGCTGGAACCACTATTCCTTCAAACATACCCATGTTCGCTTTCCGAGATAATGTTTTCGACTTAAACACAATCTTCAACGCTCCCAGAACCTTCGTTCCCTCCCCCACCCTATGATTCACTTCCGCTTCCATGGTTCCATCCGCTGCCAAATCCACTCCCAGATATCTAAAACACTTCACTTCCTCCAGTTTTTCTCCATTCAAACTTACCTCCCAATTGACTTGTCCCTCAACCCTTACTCTCAGCTTTCTTCTTTCACACACTTTACCAAACTCAGTCACCAGCCTCTGCAGTTTCACACACGAATCAGCCAACAGAGCTGTATCATCAGCGAACAACAACTGACTCACTTCCCAAGCTCTCTCATCCACAACAGACTGCATACTTGCCCCTCTTTCCAAAACTCTTGCATTCACCTCCCTAACAACCCAATCCATAAACAAATTGAACAACCATGGAGACATTATACACCCCTGCCGCAAACCTACATTCACTGAGAACCAATCACTTTCCTCTCTTCCTACAGGTACACATGCCTTACATCCTCGATAAAAACTTTTCATTGCTTCTAACAACTTGCCTCCCACACCATATATTCTTAATACCTTCCACAGAGCATCTCTATCAACTGTATCATATGCCTTCTGCAGATCCATGAATGCTACATACAAATCCATTTGCTTTTCTAAGTATTTTTCACATACATTCTTCAAAGCAAACACCTGATCGACACATCCTCTACCACTTCTATATATATATATATATATATAATAGATATATATATATATATATTATATATATATATATATATATATATATATATATATATATATATATAGTATATATATATTATCCCTGGGGATAGGGGAGAAAGAATACTTCCCACGTATTCCCTCGTGTCGTAGAAGGCGACTAAAAGGGGAGGGAGCGGGGGCTGGAAATCTCCCCTCTCGTTTTTTTTGATTTCCAAAAGAAGGAACAGAGAACGAGGCCAGGTGAGGACATTCCCTCAGAGGCCCAGTCCTCTGTTCTTAACGCTACCTTGCTAACGCGGGAAATGGCGAATAGTATGAAAGAAAAGAAAAAATATATATATATATATATATATTATCCCTGGGGATAGGGGAGAAAAAATACTTCCCACGTATTCCCTGCATGTCGTAGAAGGCGACTAAAAGGGGAGGGAGCGGGGGGCTGGAAATCCTCCCCTCTTGTTTTTTTTTTTAATTTTCCAAAAGAAGGAACAGAGAAGGGGGCCAGGTGAGGATGTTCCCTCAGAGGCCCAGTCCTCTGTTCTTAACGCTACCTTGCTGATGCGGGAAATGGCGAATAGTTTGAAATATATATATATATATATATATATATATATATATATATATATATATATATATATATATATATATATATATATATATATATATATATGTGTGTGTGTGTGTGTGTGTGTGTGTGTGTGTGTGTGTGTGTGTGTGTGTGTGTGTGTGTGTGTGTGTGTGTGTGTGTGTGTATTAGCTCTTTCAAACATGTTTACGACGCATTTACCTTCTCTAGAAGGACGATTTTATTCTACACTTTTGTCCAAAGATAACTTTGTCTCTCTCCATGATCCTCTCCTTACTCCTAACCCTGACCCTCTCCCTATCTCTAACCCTGATCTTGACCCTATCTCTAACACTGATACTTGCCTTATCCCTTACTCTGATACTGACCCTATCTCTAACCCTGATCCTGGCCCTATCCCTAACCCTGATCCTGACTCTATCTTTAACCCTGATGCTGAACCTATCTCTAACTCTGATCCTGACCCTATCCCTAACCCTGATCCCGGCCCTGTCCCTACCCCTAATCATTGCCCCTATCCCTAACCCTGATCCTGGCCCTATCCCTAACCCTGATCCTGGCCCCTATCTCTAACCCTGATCCTGGCCCCTATCCCTAACCCTGATCCTGGCCGTATCCCTAACCCTGACCCTGGCCCCTATCCCTAACCCTGATCCTGGCACTATCTCTAACCCTGATCCTGACCCTATCCCAAACCATGACCCTGGCCCTATCTCTAACCCTGACCCTGGCCCCTTGCAGAAACCATCTCAACCCTGAGCGTCAAGTTCCACCTGAAGCGTCTGACTGGGTTCTTCCTGCTGCAAGTGTACGTGCCCTGCATCCTCATCGTCTGCTGCTCCTGGGTCGCCTTCTGGATCACCAAGAAGGACGTTCCTGGCAGGATCGGTCTAGGTGAGGAAGCTTGGCATTTGATCGAATGATTTTGTTTTGCAATCGGGTTTGTCATCCTGCATTTCCCTGAACTCATTTAATTCCATAACTGAGTTAAGCTACTGATTAAAGAACAGTGAAGCCATTTTTGTTTGGAATCGTGTTCGTCCAACATTTAATGTACCCTTTTTAAATTCTGTAGCGAACATAGACTAAGTTTAGCAGTCATCTAGATTTGACTGGACTTAAGGTTTGAGGCTGTCTGTACGTTTGTACTAACACGTTTAATAATGATGATGTGGTGTGCACCCTTGGGAAAGTTCGCTGAATACATTTGGTATTTCTTTAATATTTCTAGTTAGAAGAGAAAGAATTTGTTGTGAGATAATAAATATCAGAAGAATTGTTACTTGCCTTTCGATGGTTTTCAATTTCTCGTTATATGTATGTAAACATACATCATTACTCTTAAAGTTATTTGTCTACACCGCTGACACAGGGAGTAAAACACAGTGGATGTCTGTCTCTACTCTCATAAGTAATGTAGAAAGCACATTGTCTTTGGTATATCTACGGACATGAGAAGCTATTTGGCCATTAAGGGACTCTATCATCTCATCACATCGTAAAGAGGATGATAACATCATTTGCTTCTGTCAACGTGAGACGTATTATGAAATAAGGTTCTTCAGAGCAGAAATTTCTTTTCCATTCCTCTCAGTAATCTGTAAATATTGTACATAGAGAACTTCTATCTGACATATGTCTTTTCGTGAGTATTTACATATCTATTATGTTTGTGTTTCCTGTCAATATGAACCTCTGCAATGTCATTCAAAAAGTTTCGTAACAAGCTGCTTTTGTGTGATCATATAATGTGCATGTGTTTTATTTCAGTGCTGATAACAATGTATTCTTTGCTGTGAAAGTTATAATCGTTATTTCCCTGTTCCAACAGCCTCCATGTCACCCATATTCAGGATCAGTTCATGTAATTTATTTCATTTATTTATTTTCTTTTGAAATTATAGGAAGCTATATAGAACTGACTTTGATCAATGTCCCTTTTCATTACAGGATTTATTCTAACCACTGAATTCCAGTCTTGTTTCTGTGTATGATATATAATCTCAGCTGGTAGGGAACCTTCTGTCATCATATAAGACTCAGTCACTATATCAGACAGCAAGTATACAGCAAGTCTACATTAGAAGTCATTGCCTTTCCCCTGAGTGATATAATTGCAATATTCCAATGCTTCTTTACATCTAGTCGAGAACTTTTGAAGGTTATGCGAACATGATATTGTGTAGTCCCTCATCTGACTCGGTAGCTGACCATTCTTTAGACCTTACATAACTACCTCTCTAAAATCAGGTGCAACTACAGTGCTTTCTCTGTGCAAGTTGGGTTTTGGAGGGCGCTCGTCGATGCCCCAAGTCTCTTACCCAACGTCACTCGACTACTTCGTCATCCTGTGCTTTACCTTCGTCTTCGGTGCCATCGTCGAGTTCGCCATGATAAACTTCTTCGAGCGGACGGCGAACCGGAGACGGAAGCAAGTCGAAGACATCAAGAAGGCTTTAGACGAACGAGCTAAAGCTGGACTTGCCTTAGAGGAGTTATCTATGGTGGGTTCCCACAGAGATATACTGTAGTTTTCCCCTTACAGTGGCCGGGTCCTGATGGTGTGCCGTTTTCTCTCGTGACGCCAGGTGTGAACGCCGTGCTGTCCATGACTACGCTAGGGTTCGGCGGCCGCTCAGCCTGGCCAGCTGTTCCCTACGCCACCGCCCTCGACTACTTCGTCATTCTGTGCTTTGCCTTCGTGTTCGCGGCCATCCTGGAGTTTGCCTGTATCAACTTCGTGGAGAGGGCGGCCAACAAGCGACGGAAGAAGCTGGAGGATCTAAAACATCAAATCACTGAACGCATAATGGTGTGTTGGTGGGGCACTAGGCTAGTCCGTGCACGATCTGTACTACCCGCCTCGGTACCTGTACGTCCAGGTGGAGACCCTGTAGCCATTGTGTACGGTAGTGTTGGTGTGTGTCTGTGTACAGCGGCTCATACTGCAGCTGGTAGGGCTATGGCTATGGTCCGCTACAAGTACTCCAGACTCAGGCAAGGCGACAGAAGGCCATTCATTAAGTTCTCGATGTATCTTGCAGACGTAGATGTATCCCTTGGTGTAGCATGACATGTACTGCTAGTGTATGAAACTATCACTCTCTGTGTTTAGCTGTACTAGATATGTAGATCTGAACACTTTGTAAATATGGTTCATACATAAATCTAGCTGAACTGATGGCAAAAGCATCGTAGAATTTGCAGGTAGACTAGTAAGGTAGCTAGCCATCCAGTCATCTTATAGTCGCATACTATAAATACTTTATCTCTGTCATCAGTAACAGCATTACTTATCGTTAATACCTGCATCATCTTCATGGTCTGTAAAATCTGTATCCTTTTTTTTTTCTTGTGAAATATTGATTTTCTCAAGTTCTTTCCTCGAACGTAATCACTATAGTGTAAACTGACTAGAGCATCATGCATGGGGGATACTGCAATACTCTGCATGACGCTCCTGAGACGTAGGTGATGTAATAGTATCTACCTCAGTGAGACATTGTAGGCAGCATCTCTACCTCTTAGAAGGGAAATACCAACGACAGTCACCTTTGTCATGGTGAGAGAAATCACCTCTCTCACGTTGACAGGAACTCATCCATGTCTTATTGTAGATCTTGGATGATATTTCTGGTAAGATCCTTGAGAGCCACTACCGTCTAACCATTACAGACAATTACCAAGTTTCTGTGTAGAAAGACCTTTGCGCTACTACAGCACACACACACAGGATCCACTGATGGAAAGTTTGTACTGAGGAATAAAGATAAGTTTCAGGATACACATATACTCATCCATAAATATATTAGCTTCCTGCTCCATGACCATTCTATAGGTCTCCCACAGAGCTCAGGAAGCCGGACACGTCCAACGGGCGAGACCACAGGTCAGGGAATGTCGTGATGTGCTCGAGTCTTTGTGAGCTAAATACAAGACAGCTGAAGAGTAAGTGTACAGTTGCACTGCTATGGGTATAAGGGATTTTGTGTTAGGGTAACTGGCTGTTTGTAGTGCTGGTGATATGGATGGCGTTCAGAGCGGAGAGGAAAAAAGGTTAACTCGCATTTGTCTGGGGAGTGTACTTTCAGGAGGTTGTATGCCTGTTGGAGCAGTGCTTAAAACTAAATTGGTTAAGTGACTGTTGGGTGTGCAAGTGTTTTCTCGAAGAAAGAGGGATATTTTTCTACTTGCTCTTCTACTTTTTTTTTTTTTACTTTTGGGTTAGTGTTTGGTTATGGATTAGTTTGGACGATTAGGTTGTATATGTCTTTCCTGATCTGTTAGGTTCTTACCGTCTCCCAACCCGTGTCGTTACCTCTCTACCCTTAAGCCTGTATAAACTTTCATCGTCACCCACACCAAAAACTGATCAGACATACCACCAGCTGACCCTCCCAGCATATACACATTCAAGAGTCTCCCTTTTTCACGCCTATCATTTGGTACATAATTCAGTAATGCCCGCTTCCATCATCCTTCCTTACCCATATGTACTTATGTATGTTCCTCTTTTAATACCTGATATTCCCAGCCACCGATCCTTTTTTATCACACCTTTCATTAAAAAGAAATAAACAGCCATGGTGGCATCACATACCCCTGTCGCAAACCCATCTTCCCCTGAAACCACTCACCCTCCTCTCTTCCCAATCGCACACATGCCTGTCTTCCTTGATAGAAATCCACGTCGCTTTCAATAGCTTTCTTCCCACATCATATATTCGGAACACCATCCGTTAACCATCTATATGAACCCTATCATATGCTTTCTCCATATCCATAAATGCCACACACAAATCCTTCTGTTTCTTCAAGTATTTCTTACACACATACTTTAAAGCAAACACCTGATCCACATATTCTTGAATTATATCTGTAAATACACTGTTCCTCCCTACTCTAGTGCTCAGGACATGCCCACACCTCGATCACCGCTTTCTCATATAACTTACCTGGTACACTCAACAAACTTACACTTCTGTAGTTTGAACACTCACCTTTGTCACCCTTTGCCTTTATACAATAGCGATATACTTGCATTCCGGCAATCCTCAGGCACCTCACCATAATCCATACATTCATTGTAAATCCTAATTACCCAATCTGCAACACTCATGCACTTTCTTAAGAAATTCAACTGCAGTACCATCCACTCCAGCCGCCGTGTCGCATTTCATCTTACGGAAGGCTTTCAGCATCTCTTCTTTATCACCAAAACGCTTGCCATTATCTTACCTCTTCTCATATCTCCCCAACCCAAACATCCTACACCTGCCACCCTATCATCAAGCACATTCAACAATCCTTGAAATTACTCACTCCATTTCCTATTCACCTTTTTCACTGCTTGTTTCCACTTCCCCATTTCCCCTTTCCACCGTTGCTCCCATTTGTTCTCTTATTTTTTTCTCACGTATTACCCTCCCTCCAAAACATTTTCTTATTTTCCCTGAAGTTTGCTGATACTTGCTCAATCCAACTTTCAATTGCCCTCTCTTTCAGCCCCTGCACCATTTTCTAGACCTCCTGCTGCTTCCCCATGTGCATCTCACGATCACTTGTATTCTAATCCTTTAAGTATCGCTCCTACACTTCCCTCTTCTCTTTTACTAGCAATTTTACATCGTCATTCACCACTCTCTGCCCTTCCTTACCAGCCCACCTCCCACCTCACGCATACCACACACTTCTCTTGCTCATGCCAGCATTGCTACCCTAGATACCTCTCATTCTTCACTCACCTATACTTATCTTGTCTCTCTTTTTAAACCAGATATCACCAGTCATCGGTTCTTTCACAACTCACAACTACACAAGCTTTTCAGTATTTCTATTCACTCCACTGAAAACCCCATGCCCCTCAATTATACCATCAAATACCACATTACCCTCTTTCGCATTCAAATCATTCATTATCAATACAGGATTTCTGGCATCAAAACTGCTGACGCTCACTCATTTGCTCCCTAAACACTCCTCTCTCTTCATCATTCTTCTCGTGGCCAGGTATTCAAACACAAATAATCACCCATCTCTCGTAATCCACTTTCATTTTTACCCACATCTGTCTGGACCTCACGTCCTTACACCCTTTCACTCATTATCACAACTCCTGCTTCAGCAGAATTGCCATCCCTTCCTTAGCTCTCGCCCTCACGCTAATTCTTAACTTTACCTGTAAGACATTCCCAAACCATCCATGCCCCTTACCCTTGAGCTTTATTTTACTTAGAGCTACAACATCCAAGTTCCTTTCCTCAAATATGCACGCTGCCTCTCTCTTCATCTCATTTTCAGTACATCCAAACGCCTTCAAGACACCTCATCCTGGGCCTTCGAAAGGGATGAAGACTCCTAACTTGGCTCCTCCTTCTGTTCCATCTTTTAGGAAATGAAATACAAGAAAGGGAGAACTCCCATCTCCCCGCTCCCACCGCTCTTAGCCGTCTTTAACGACCACCAGAGGATACGGGGGAAATATTCTTTCTTCCCTATTCTCAAGGATAATAGCATAACAGTTTTAGCTCCACAATAGGATTCATACTAGTAAAACAAATAGTATCCTCGTGTGACCGATAAGAGAGAACGTATGAAAATGAGTTAAACTAAGATAAAACTTATTTCAGGCGTACTGGACTATGTTCCTGTAGGCCATGATGTGACGTCCACTGGCCAGGACCGTAGGTCATCAAGCGTGGTAACGTACGTGTTTGTCTGCCTGTCTGTCTGGGCAGCGTTGATGCAGGTCAGAGGAGGAGCAGGTGCTCCGTGTTCTCTATGTTAAAGTAACATCCTGGACGTATGGGGTCCTTTAGTATGGAGACTCGATGCTTCTAGTGTTGGAGGAATGGTTGATGTCCAAGTTACAGTTGCAAAAGTATGATACTCATTTGTCTGGGGAGTATGGTTTCATATCGGAGTATGTCTGGTAGATGAAGCGCAAGACTGAGGGGGGAGGAAAGTTAGTGGAGTGTTTGCTGCGTTATTTCGGTGAGACCTTATTTTGCTAACGTGAAATTTGCTGGTGGTAGGGGATCTGCGAGCATAGGTGGCTGATGTGTGAGGTTGAGGAGGTGCGTTTTATTTGTGTGTTAGTTTGGTGGATGGTTATGACGTGGCTCGGAAGGGAAGGGATGGGTCGGTCCTGTTACTCAGAAATGGGTGCTGTGCATGTTGAAGTGGGACGATATTGGAAAATTTTGTTTCTTTATGTATGAGTTGTATGTCTGTTGTTACTATGCTGCTAATTGTGGTGAATGGTGTGTTTTGTGTAGTTTGTCGTTTTATCATATTATAAAGGATGTGTGACCAGGTTCATGAGACATCGTTCAGAGACGAGTGAATGTGTTTACGTTTGGAGGACACTAAAAGATTCTTTATCTTTTCTCCACCATCAGATCTCAAACTATAATCTGTATATTCCTTTCTGCTCCAAGGGTAGAGTTTGTGCATAATGTAGTACAAATACTACTGTTGCTCCTAAAATTGATGCTATCTGTCTCAAAATCTCCTCTCTGTTACCTTGCTTTTGTTTTCCATTTATTTCTTCCCCAATTCTCCGATGTATAAATGCTTGCCACGAAGCTCTGCTCTCCTCACATCAACGAGCTGAGGTCATCTGTGCTGGGTATTTCAACGTACACTGCTCGGACTGATTAGACCCTAAACGGGACGATCCTGGTGGATCCGAGGCCTTTTCGTTTTCACCTCTTAACAATCTGGTTCAATTAAATAAACACCCTACCCTACCGTCACGTCCACTCCTCCAACACACCTGAACTCTTCTCTACCTCTGAACCCTCCCACTCTACATACAACATTTCCACCCCCTTAGGTTCCTCTGGCTGCAACCTTATTTCTATTACTTTTATTCTTTTTGGTTCTTAACCAAAAGTAATTCCAACAACTTTTGTGATTTATCCTTTCCTCTACTTTTCAGACCTGTTCAATCTATTACTAACTCTCCCACTGATAATGCCGCTCGTTTTTACTCCTTGCTTTCCTCTAAATCAACTTTGGATGATTCTTATTCTAATCTATCTCTACCACCTCCTTCCCTTGAACCCATGCCATCTCCCACATTCTCCTCGCACAGGGTCATCCAGATGCTCTCCTAGATGCAGGTGGACAAGACGTATAGTTCAGATGGCATATCTCCTTGTGCTCTTCTGGAGTGTACATCTGAGCTAGCACCAATCCTTGCTCATATTTTCGCTTCTTTCTAAAATCTCTGACTTTCCATTCCACCTGTAAAGATGCCTTGGCGAAGCCCATCCCTAAGCGCTTAAACCCTTTCTACTATTTCCGTATTGCTCTCATGTCTGGGACCTCCAAAGTCTTTGAAATTCTTCTGAGCTCTCTTTTCTCAAATACGTGAAATCCAATTTCAGATCACCAGAATGGATTTCGTAAAGCTAGGTCTAGTGTCGATGTTCTCTTCTATGTGACTCCTTTCTGACCCTCCTCTCTCAGGGAATTTGGTGGAACTTTTGTGGTAGCCCTCGATATCTCCAAAGCATTTGACAGGTTGTGACATAAGTCTTTGCTTTCTGGATGCCCTTCCTTGAAAATTACTGCAATTCTCTGGTCTCTAATATATTGTTTCCTCCCTGATCGCTCCATTGCAGTAGTAGTTGATGGAGCGACCTCTCCCTCCTATCAAATCTACAGTGATGTTCCTCATGATTCCGTCCTATCACCTTCTCTCTTTCTTCTCTCAGTTAATGATCTACTCTCTTGTACTTCTAACCCTATTCTCTCTTATCCTGATAATTTCACTTGTTATACTTCAACTCATTTTTCCTCCTCTCCTCCGTATAACATTTGTTCTCTTTCTCGTACTAATCATGTTTTCTCTCTCAGTTCTTACTTGTGCGGCATCTATGACCAGAGGAGCAGTAACCTTGTGAAATTTGATAGTGCTAAATTCAATTTCTGCCAATATCTCTTCCAAGAATCATTTGTTTCCCTCTGTTAATTCTCAAAACGCTACAATTCAACCTTGTATTAACATAAACATGATGACCATAACCATTCCCTCCATTCTGTTTTGCAAGTTCATGTAATTGATATCACAAAGTCTGATCCCCAAAAGCTGTTGTGTAGATGCCTTATTTTCTTTTTCTTTAAGTAGTGAGCAGCTATTTCACACCTACAGGAGTATGATTCTCCTGAGTGTGGAATGCTGTCCTCACAAAAAAGGGAAGGGGGTTATTTTCACCTTGTCCATAAACTAAAGTGGAATCAAAAGCCTTTCTTCTCATCAATGCACCTCATTTGCGCTCTTTCTTCCACCTTCCTCTCCGTGCACCGTGATATCATTTCTCTCTCTCTGTTCTATAGGTATTATTGTTCTCGTGAGCTGTCTGCATGTGTCCCCAACCCCAAGCTTTGGTAGACCCATGGAATGCGTTAGGCTGCTGCTTCCTTCAACTCCTGCGTGGAGACCGACCACTCGAGGATTGTCTGTTATGACACCACCTTCTATCCTCAAACATCTTAGTTGTGGATTTCTCTCCCTTCCTCTGTCGTTTCATTTTTATAAAACCTTTCTTCCTTTAAGAGTCAGGTGTACAAACACTTGCAAAACCCTGATTGACTTATATTTTCGCTTTTTTTTTTTTCACCCGAGATGGCCTTGATTAGGGCTTATGTTTTTTCACACTTTGCAGCTGTTTCCTGCGTTTTCGAAGTAGTGTCAGGAATAAAAGAAGAAAGTCTACTTTTGCTCATAGTCTCTACCTGTCATATGTAATGCACCGAAACCACAGCTCCCTATCAACATCCAGGCCCCACAGACCTTTCCATGGCTTACCCCAGACGCTTCACATAATCTTGTTCATTTCAATTACAGCACGTCGACACCTGTATACCATATCGATCCAAGTCATTTCATTCCATTCCATTCTTCCACCTCCAATTTGGTCTCCCACTTCTCCTTGTTCCCTCCACCTCTGACACATACATTCTCTTTGCAGCCTTTCCTCACTCATTCTCTCCATATATCCAAATCATATCGGCACACCCTCTTCAGCTCTCTCAATCATATTACGAATATTATCATACCTCTCGTTAACCCTTTTATCACTTACTCTATCAAACCACCTTACACTACAAACTGTCCCCAATTCATTTTAATGAGTCTCTCTCTCTCTCTCTCTCTCTCTCTCTCTCTCTCTCTCTCTCTCTCTCTCTCTCTCTCTCTCTCTCTCTCTCTCTCTCTCTCTCTCTCTCTCTCTCTATATATATATATATATATATATATATATATATATATATATATATACATATATATATATATTTATGTTTATTATACTTAATCGCCGTCTCCCGCGTTAGCGATGTAGCGCAAGGAAACAGATGAGAAATAGCCTAACCCACCCACATACACATGTATATACATAAACGCCCATACACGCACATATACTTACATATAAATTTTAACGTATACATACATATACATACACAGACATATACATAAATACATATTCACATGTTCATACTTGCTGCCTTCATCCATTTCGTCGCCACCCTGCCACACATGAAATGATATATATATATATATATATATATATATATATATATATATATATATATATATATATGTATTTTACTTTGTCGCTGTCTCCCGCGTTAGCGAGGTAGCGCAAGGAAACAGACGAAAGAATGGCCCTACCCACCCACATACACATGTATATACATACACGTCCCCACAGGCAAATATACATACCTATACATATCTATACAGAGTATATACACACACAGACATATAAATATATACACATGTACATGATTCATACTGTCTGCCTTTATTGATTTCCATCGCCACCCCGCCACACATGAAATAACAACTCCCTCTCCCCTCATGTGCGCGAGGTAGTGCTAGGAAAAGACAACAAAGGCCACATTCGTTCACACTCAGTCTCTAGCTGTCATGTAATAATGCACCGAAACCACAACTCCCTTTCAGCATCCAGGCCCCATAGAACTTTCCATGGTTTGCCCCAGACGCTTTACATGCCCTGGTTCAATCCAATGACAGCACATCGACCCCGGTATATCACATCGTTCCAATTCACTCTATTCCTTGCACGCCTTTCACCCTCCTGCATGTTCAGGCCCCGATCACTCAAAATCTTTTTCACTCCATCTTTCCATCTAAAATTTGGTCTCCCACTTCTCGTTACCTCCACCTCTGACACATATATCCTCTTGGTCAATCTTTCCTCACTCATTCTCTCCATGTGACCAAACCACTTCAATACACCCTCTTCTGCTCTCTCAACCACACTCTTTATTACCACATATCTCTCTTACCCTATTATTACTTACTCGATCAAACCACCTCACACCACATATTGTCCTCAAACATCTCATTTCCAGCACATCCACCCTCCTCCGGACAACTCTATCCATAGCCCACGCCTCGCAACCAAGTAACATTGTTGGAACCACTATTCCTTCAAATATACCCATTTTTGCTTTCCGAGATAATGTTCTCGACTTCCACACATTCTTCAAGGCTCCCAGAACTTTCGCCCACTCCCCTACCCTATGATTCACTACCGTTTCCATGCTTCCATCCACTGCCAAATCCACTCCCAGATATCTAAAACACTTCACTTTCTCCAATTTTTCTCCATTCAAACTTACCTCCCAGTTGACTTGACCCTCAACCCTACTGTACCTAATATCCTTGCTCTTATTCACATTTACTCTCAGCTTTCTTCTTTCACACACTTTACCAAACTCAGTCACTAGCTTCTGCAGTTTCTCACATGAATCAGCCACCAGCGCTGTATCATCAGCGAACAACAACTGACTCACTTCCCAAGCTCTTTCATCCACAACAGACTGCATACTTGCCCCTCTTTCCAAAACTCTTGCATTCACCTCCCTAATAACCCCATCCATAAACAAATTAAACAACCAAGGAGACATCACACACCCCTGCCGCAAACCTACATTCGCTGAGAACCAATCACTTTCCTCTCTTCCTACACGTACACATGCCTTACATCTTCGATAAAAAGTTTCCACTGCTTGTAGCAACTTGCCTCCCACACCATATATTCTTAATACCTTCCACAGAGCATCTCTATCAACCTATCATATATATATATATATATATATATATATATATATATATATATATATATATATATATATATATATATGTGTGTGTGTGTGTGTGTGTGTGTGTGTGTGTGTGTATGTTTATGTATATGTTCAGGATGAGTTACCCTCATTTCTCCTCGCTCATTCCTCTCTAACAGTCGCCTGTTGACCCACAACAAATATAATAGAAACATGTAGCAGGTGCACTTGGGGTTTCACTTTCTATCAGCAGCGTCATCTCCAACGCAAGTGTTATATCTAAGCTATAATTCCCTCTAGAATCCTATTTTTAGTCTTCGTTTCTACTTAGCATGAATGTGTCTTTATAGACTATATCTTGCTGTTGCTGTAGTTGTATAATGATGTGGGTTATGACATCTCTCTTTCACGAACACATTGTTGGAGTACGCAGGTAGGACTGGTCATGCATATTTTACTGTTCATTCTGACTTCACTCAGTTAAAAAAATATGTAAATTTCTTTAGAATTAAGAGAGTAACTGTAAAACTCAAAAATCTCACTGGCCATCAAATTTTTGTCAGTGTCTTTGAATCTCACTGTCAACAAACTGTGTTTATAATGGAAAAGCAACTTTTGTTCAAGTTTTCTGGTGAATGTATATTTTTCCTATATGAAAAAACAGGAATTGACAAATTTCAAGGAATGATATTTTCCAGGTGCATGTAATGACAGACTTCAAAAAGAACATTTTCCTTTCCAGATAAATTGAATTTAAACGTAATAATTATTATTAATTATGATATAGCCTTGCCCACCGGCCCCTCTCCTCCTCCGTGGCAACGTGGACCACAACATCAGACAGAGGCCATTAAACCACTTGGTAACAAAGGAAAAACATGTATTAAAGACCATAATGTATTCCTTTCAGAAAACATGACTGTGCTGACATAGAGCTAAAAAAAATATTATGTACATTCCTTGCGCCACATTTTCCATCCGCAGAATGCCACTACAGCCAGTCACTGGCACACGCTAATACACACACACACACGCGAACACACATGCATACAAGGATGAGCAAACAAACATGCACACACCACACAAGTACAGAAGTGCACAAGCAACACAGAAGTTTATCGACATATTAACACAAAAACACATATACGTACTTCCACTTACACACACACACACACACACACACACACACACACACACACATATATATATATATATATATATATATATATATATATATATATATATATATATATATATATGATGTGCGAAGCGAGAGGGTAGGGAGAGTGGTTTGATAGACGGAGAAGAGGTAGTAAAAGCTTTGCAGAAGATGAAAGCCAGCAAGGCGGCGGGTTTGGATGGTATTGCAGTGGATTTTTTTTAAAAAAGGGGGTGACTGTGTTGTTGACTGGTTGGTGAGGATATTCAATGTATATATGGTTCATGGTGAGGTGCCTGAGGGTTGGCGGAATGCATGCATAGTGCCATCGTACAAAGGCAGAGGGGTTAAAAGTGAGTGTTCAAATTACAGAGGTATAAGTTTGTTGAGTATTCCTGGGAAACCATATGGGAGGGTATTGATTGAGAGGGTCAAGGCATGTACAGAGCATCAGATTGGGGAAGCGCAATATGGTTTCAGAAGTGGTAGAGGATGTGTCGATTAGGTGTTGGCTTTGAAGAATGTATGTGAGAAATACTTAGAAAAACAATTGGATTTGTATGTAGCATTTATGGATCTGGAGAATGCATATGATAGAGTTGATAGAGATGCTCTGTGGAAAGTATTAACAGTATATGGTGTGGCAGGTAAGTTGCTAGAAGCAGTGAAAAGTTTTTATCGAGGATGTAAGGCATGTGTACGAGTAGGAAGAGAGGAAAGTGATTGGTTCCCAGTGAATGTCGGTTTGCGGCAGGGGTGTGTAATGTCCCCATGGTTGTGTGATTTGTTTATGGATGGGGTTGTTAGGGAGGTGAACACAAGAGTTTTGGAGAAAGGGGTAAGTATACAGTCTGATGTGGATAAGAGGGCTTGGGAAGTGAGTCAGTTGATGTTCGCTGATGATACGGCGCTGGTGGCTGATTCGGATGAGAAACTGCAGAAGCTGGTGACTGAATTTGGTAAAGTGTGTGAAAGAAGAATGCTGAGAGTAAATGTGAATAAGAGCAAGTTTATTAGGTACAGTAGAGTTGAGGACAAGTCAATTGGGAGGTAAGTTTGAATGGTGAAAAACTGGAGGAAGTGAATTGTTTTAGATATCTGGAAGTAGATTTAGCAGGGGATGGAACCATGAAAGCGGAAGTGAGTCACAGGGTGGGGGAGGGAGCGAAGGTTCTGGGAGCGCTGAAGAATGTGTGGAAGGCGAGAATGTTATCTCGGAGAGCAACAATGGGTATGTCTTAAGGGATAGCGGTTCCAACAATATTATATGGTTGTGAGGCATGGGCTATAGATAGGGTTGTGTAGAGGAGGGTGGATGTGTTGGAAATGAGATGTTTGAGCACAATATGTGGTGTAAGGTGGTTTGATCGAGTAAGTAATGAAAGGGTAAGAGAGATGTATGGTAATAAAAAGAGTGTGGTTGAGAGAGCAAAAGAGGGTGTATTGAAGTGGTTTGGTCACATAGAGAGAATGAGTGAGGGCAGATTGACAAAGAGGATATATGTGTCAGAGGTGAAGGGAACAAGGAGAAGTGGGAAACCAAATTGGAGGTGGAAGGAGAGAGTGAAAAAGATTTTGAGCGATCGTGGCCTGAACATACTGGAGGATGAAAGGCGTGCAAGGAATAGAGTGAATTGGAATGTTGTGGTATACCGAGGTCGACGTGCTGTCAATGGATTGAACCAGGGCATGTGAAGCGTCTGAGGTAAAACATGGAAAGTTTTGTGGGGCCTGGATGTGAAAAAGGAGCTGTGGTTTCTGTGCATTACACATGATAGCTAGAGACTGAGTGTGAACGAATGTGGCCTTTGTTGTCTTTTCCTCGCGCTAACTCGCGCGCGCGCGGGGGACAGGAAGGTTGCTATTTCATATGTGGCGGGATGGCGACGAAAATGTATGAAAGTAGCAAGTACGAATAAGTACATGTGTATATATGTATATGTCTGTGTGCGTATATATAGGTACGTATATGTGCGTGCGTGGGCGTTTATGTATATAGATGTGTATGTGGGTGGGTTGGGCCATTCTTTCGTCTGCTTACTTGCGCTACCTCGCTAACGCGACAAAATACAATAAATTGATATATATATATATATATATATATATATATATATATATATATATATATATATATATATATATATATATATATATATATATAGATATAGATATAGATATAGATATAGATATATATATATATATATATATACAAATGAGTGGGAGAGGTATAAAAGAAAGAGGAAGGAGGTCAAGAGAAAGGTGCAAGAGGTGAAAAAGAGGGCAATTGAGAGTTGGGGTGAGACAGTATCATTAAATTTCAGGGAGAATAAAAAGATGTTTTGGAAGGAGGTAAATAAAGTGCGTAAGATAAGGGAGCTAATGGGAACTTCAGTGAAGGGGGCTAATGGGGAGGTGATAACAAGTAGTGGTGATGTGAGAAGGAGATGGAGTGAGTATTTTGAAGGTTTGTTGAATGTGTTTGATGATAGAGTGGCAGATATACGGTGTTTTGGTCGAGGTGGTGTGCAAAGTGAGAGGGTTAGGGAAAATGATTTGGTAAATAGAGAAGACGTAGTAAAAGCTTTAAGGAAGATGAAAGCCGGCAAGGCAGCAGGTTTGGATGGTATTGCAGTGGAATTTATTAAAAAAGGGGGTGACTGTATTGTTGACTGGTTGGTAAGGTTATTTAATGTATGTATGATTCATGGTGAGGTGCGTGAGGATTGGCGGAATGCTTGCATAGTGCCATTGTACAAAGGCAAAGGGGATAAGAGTGAGTGCTCAAATTACAGAGGTATAAGTTTGTTGAGTATTCCTGGTAAATTATATGGGAGGGTATTGATTGAGAGGGTGAAAGCATGTACAGAGCATCAGATTGGGGAAGAGCAGTGTGGTTTCAGAAGTGGTAGAGTATGTGTGGATCAGGTGTTTGCTTTGAAGAATATATGTGAGAAATACTTAGAAAAACAAATAGATTTGTATGTAGCATTTATGGATCTGGAGAAGGCATATGATAGAGTTGATAGAGATGCTCTG
>NC_092240.1:42562780-42582780 GCF_036320965.1 Panulirus ornatus
CCCTGAAGGAGGCACTGAAGCTCCCTCTTGCCGTAGTGCCAAAGAGTCTTGTTGCTGCGCAGGAGGCCAGGGAGCGGGAGGGACTCAGGGCCAGGGGAATCACGACACCCCCTGGGGCTACCAAGGAGGCGGAGGAGGACAGCGGTGGCGAAGTTAGTGGTATTGACACGAGTGTTGTTAGTGGGGAGATAGACCCGGTGCTGGCCAGGCGGGAGGCCTCAGGTAGCGACAGTGGCAGTATCACCAGTAAAGCCAGCATACTTAAAAAAGATTCCAAATTCAAGAGAGAAAAGTCGCAAGACAGTGAGAGTGACTTGACTGTGATAAAAGTGGACATTCAGTCTGAGGACGAGCAGCCACCTTCTCCACCTCCACCCTTCACAGTCTGGCAGATCCTCACTAGGAAACGGAAAATCATGTCCGAAATGTCGCCAGCTAACACGGTGCCCACGGAGGAGGACCTGCTCGATCGCTTCTCAATCATCGACATCTACGCTCGTAGGATCTTCCCGACGACCTTCTTCATCCTCTTCACCGTCTATTGGGTCTTGTTCAACTATTACATCACCGACGAGTTTCCTGACGAGAACCAAGTGCCCAGTGACGGGTTAGTTGTAGTGTGACGAGTCCTCTGCCAGACTGTGGCAAACTGGCTTCCTTAAGATGGACAGAGAGACAGACAGACAGACAGAGAGATAGTTCTCTCCGGTCTCCTCTAGTCACTAGTATCGTGTTAACAAGTGACAGCAGCCATCCATAACAGCAGGGATTGTGTTATACCTATAAAAAAGAATATTCAGTATAGAGAACATCTTATTCTCACCCAAAAGATGGTTGAAAAAATGACGAACCTTGTTCGAAAATTTCTTGTCCCAGTGAAAGAAAACAGTTGCAGATTGTCAGGATCAACTGCTGTGCGTATTTACACACAGTACCTTCCGGTAGTGAAGGCATAGAACTATGTAAGGTAGCACATAAATGTTTACAAATGGAACTGACTAAACCATAGGAAATCATCAGTTTAGGTCATGTATCCTAAATGTGAATTTCTTTTCTCATGCCTCTCAACATCATCATTCACTCATCCCCACAACCGCCACCCCACTCTGTAAACGCCAGCACGTCACCTGGCGTTTTAGAATGAATGTTAAAACCTTAGATGATATAGACAGTCACCCGAGTCACTGATATGTTGATGCACAACAAGATTGCATAGCGCCATGCAATGTTTCCCCTGAAAACGATGCAAAATGTAACATCCGACATTTACTTTACGCGAAGTAAATCAGTATGATTCCTGTAATGATATTTTTCACAAATATTTTTCTTCTTTGCAAACACCGTTCTCATGGTCTCATAGATGACTAACAAATGGATTTTCCAAGGAAGGTACATCATAGATTGACCCTTTTGTTTTTCCATTTTCTCTGCTGCCGCGTTGCCGAGGTGCTGTCTGCACACCTCTTGCCACTCAGCTCAATATATAAAGCCTTTAACAAACGTTAAGATAGATCTGCATAATTCCAGAGCTTCCCACCGTTGCCGCCAGAGCCCTAGACGACGGTTCACTACTAGCTAGCTGGCTGACTGACTGGGGAAGTGCTCTGTTATGATAATGTATGCAAGAAGTTGGAGTCTGCATTTACAGCAGTGCGAATCTTCTTGTTCGAATATATTATGCGACGGATTAAGTGAATCCATTTCTACTACTTCAGTCGTATGTATAAACTTTACTCTCAGAGGTCAAGCGTATAAGCACCCCTATACTAGGGGTCTTATCTATATAGTATATAAATATATCCCATCATCAACACAAGTCCATACTCACCATTATTACCATATCTCGCCTAAGGAAAATGGAACCTGGAGTCTTGAACATAGTATAAATATGTGTACATAGGCATTAAGATATATCAACTACTCCACAAGTGATGGAGGATATATTAGCTCTTAGATATACCGCCTTTTACAAGTATGTAATTATTAGACAGTGTCGATCATTATTGAGGGTTAAGTGTCATAAGCCACATCACCATCATAACCATAGTGATTAAGTAGTTGCAGGATGACAGAGCTGTACATTTCATAGTCATAATGATCGTCATATTGTGTACTACGATGTCTCTCGGGGCCACTAGGGGTCGAACCGAGGCCGACCAACAACTAAGTTCGAACACTGTGCCGAGACTGAGCCCCTCGGTGCAGAGTTCACTGGTTCACTTACTGCTTCACTTGGTCGGGACCCGGAGCTTTCTTATTTTCTTTTCGCAGAAAATGGATTGGGGTAATCACTAGCATTTTCATCTGCACTATTTTCTTTATTTTTTACATGTCATAGTCTCGAGGCTTTACCCTCGACAATTTTTTGTCAAATATGATATATTTCCATTAAACCAGTAAATATATTTATGCTAAGGAGTAAATAAGCTTTATATGTGTCGGGGGAAAAAGGTAGAATACTTTTTACATGTAGATATTTTGTGTTCACCTCCAACAGTCCACTCGATGGCCAGATGTCATGTTAAACGCAGACAGGTCAAGTGTAGTGATCATCTCATGCTGGCAACCTCAGTTACTGGTCTGGTACAGTGTCCTCGTATCACTGGTCTGGTACAGTGTCCTCGTATCACTGGTCTGGTACAGTGTCCTCGTATACTGGTCTGGTACAGTGTCCTCGTATACTGGTCTGGTACAGTGTCCTCGTATCACTGGCCTAGTACAGTGTCCTCGTATCACTGGTCTGGTACAGTGTCCTCGTATACTGGTCTGGTACAGTGTCCTCGTATCACTGGCCTAGTACAGTGTCCTCGTATCACTGCTCTAGTACAGTGTCCTCGTATCACTGGTCTAGTACAGTGTCCTCGTATCACTGGTCTGTACAGTGTCCTCGTATCACTGCTCTAGTACAGTGTCCTCGTGTTACTGGTCTAGTACAGTGTCCTATCACTGGTCTAGTACAGTGTCCTGGTGTCACTGGTCTAGTACAGTGTCCTCGTATCACTGGTCTAGTACAGTGTCCTCGTATCACTGGTCTGGTACAGTGTCCTCGTATCACTGGTCTGGCACAGTGTCCTCGTATCACTGGTCTAGTACAGTGTCCTCGTATCACTGGTCTGGTACAGTGTCCTCGTATCACTGGCCTAGTACAGTGTCCTCGTATCACTGCTCTAGTACAGTGTCCTCGTATCACTGGTCTAGTACAGTGTCCTCGTATCACTGGTCTAGTACAGTGTCCTCGTATCACTGGTCTGTACAGTGTCCTCGTATCACTGCTCTAGTACAGTGTCCTCGTGTTACTGGTCTAGTACAGTGTCCTATCACTGGTCTAGTACAGTGTCCTCGTGTTACTGGTCTAGTACAGTGTCCTGGTGTCACTGGTCTAGTACAGTGTCCTCGTGTCGCTGGTCTAGTACAGTGTCCTCGTATCACTGGTCTGGTACAGTGTCCTCGCGTTACTGGTCTAGTACAGTGTCCTCGTATCACTGGTCTGGTACAGTGTCCTCGTATCACTGGTCTAGTACAGTGTCCTCGTATCACTGGTCTAGTATAGTGTCCTCGCGTTACTGGTCTAGTACAGTGTCCTCGTGTTACTGGTCTAATACAGTGTCCTCGTGTTACTGGTCTAGTACAGTGTCCTCGTGTCGCTGATCTAGTACAGTGGCCTCGCGTTACTGGTCTAGTACAGTGTCTTCGCGTTACTGGTCTAGTACAGTGTCCTCGAGTCGCTGGTCTAGTACAGTGTCCTCGCGTTACTGGTCTAGTACAGTGCCCTCGTGTCGCTGGTCTAGTACAGTGTCCTCGTATCACTGGCCTAGTACAGTGTCCTCGCGTTACTGGTCTAGTACAGTGTCCTAGTACCACTGTTCTAGTACAGTGTCCTCGTATCACTGGTCTAGTACAGTGTCCTCGCGTTACTGGTCTAGTACAGTGTCCTAGTACCACTGTTCTAGTACAGTGTCCTCGTGCCACTGGTCTAGTACAGTGTCGTCGTGCCACTGGTCTAGTACAGTGTCCTAGTACCACTGTTCTAGTACAGTGTCCTCGCGTTACTGGTCTAGTACATTGTCCTCGCGCCACTGTTCTAGTACAGTGTCCTCGTGTTATTGGTCTAGTACAGTGTCCTCGTATCACTGGTCTAGTAGTGTCCTCCAGTCACTGGTCTAGTACAGTGTCTTCGTATCACTGGTCTAGTACATTGTCCTCGTTTTACTGGTCTAGTGCAGTGTCCTCGTGTTACTGGTCTAGTGCAGTGTCCTCGTATCACTGGTCTAGTACAGTGCCCTCGTGTTACTGGTCTAGTACAGTGTCCTCGTATCACTGGTCTAGTACAGTGTCCTCGTATCACTGGTATAGTGCAGTGTCCTCGTATCACTGGTCTAGTACAGTGACCTCGTGTCACTGCTCTAGTACAGTGTCCTCGTGTTACTGGTCTAGTACAGTGTCCTATCACTGGTCTAGTACAGTGTCCGTGTTACTGGTCTAGTACAGTGTCCTCGTATCACTGGTCTAGTGCAGTGTCCTCGTGTTACTGGTCTAGTACAGTGTCCTCGTGTTACTGGTCTAGTACAGTGTCCTCGTGTTACTGGTCTAGTACAGTGTCCTCGTGTTACTGGTCTAGTACAGTGTTCAAAACTGAGACCAGATGAAAATCCCAGGAGAGACAGGGTCAACTGAAGCCGTTTTGTGTTCAGTCCTTTTAAGTGAAAAAAAATATCAATTTGAGATTAAGTTTGTCGCCTGACATGTTCAGGGTGTCATGTAACTGATAAAGATAACCATTATATAAATCTCAGTGAGAGAGAGAGAAAAAAAATATTAATACTTTCTACCCTTTTACACTGTTATGAGTAAATTCTCTGCCAATATGAATTATGTTCCATCAAGAATTCCTCTTGTTTTTGTTTTATTCTTCTGTGTTTATATTTAATGGTGTTTGATTCCCTCTTCAACACTCCTTATCCCCCCACCTTAGACCATATGGCAACCACAGTTTTCTCTCCTATTTATTATTTGGTTACCTTACAGTCTAGGAAGACATTATGTTGTTTCTAAATCTCCCGATTAAATTTATTAAGATATTTGTGTTTTCTTTGCCTTCCGTTTTGCATGGTTTGTTATTTGTTGTTCTCTCAACTTCTCACAAGAAGCAAAATTGATGTGAAATGTTTATTCATATAAGAAAAAGTCTTGTGTGTACTTAAATACACACATACGTACATATAAATGCATAGAGGCAAAAAAAAAGATGATTAGCGATTTCAGACTCGTCAAATAGCCCCTCCCTGCAAGGGAGTCTACATTTTCTGCTTATGGAAATAACGCAGACATGGGCTGCAGAAGCCTTCAAATGCGCACTGGATAACACAAGGACTCTTTCATAGAAAATGGTCCTAGGATAATCATAAAGAATTAGTAATACATCTTGTGGAGGAGGTGAAGATTTGTAAGGGTTTTCAAAAAAGAAGAGATTTGTTGTGAAGAAGAGAGTGGTGAGAGTAAGTGAGCTTGGAAAGGAGACTTGTGTGAGAAAGTACCAGAGAGATTGAGTGCAGAATGGAGAAAGGTGAGAGCAAATGATGTAAGGGGAGTGGGGGAGGAATGGGATATATTTCAGGGAGTAAAGTTGTTCGTGAAAGAGAGAGGCGGTTGGACGTTATTTACGAAGAAGGAGAACAAATGACTAGGAAATGTATAAAAGAAAGCGGCAGGGGGTCAAGAGGGAGGTGCAAGGGGTGAAAAAGAGGGCAAATGAGAGCTGGGGTGAGAGAGTATCATTAAACTTTAAGGAAAAATAAAAAGATGTTTTGGAAGGAGGTAAATAACGTGCGCAAAACAAGAGAACAAACGGGAACATCGATGAAGGGGGCAAGTGGGGAAGAAATAACGGGTAGTGATGGAATGATATGGAGACAGAGTGAGTAATTTGAATGTTTGTTGAATGTGTTTGATGATAGATTTGCAGATGTAGAGTGTTTTGGTCGGGGTGGTGTGCGAAGTGAGAGGGTCATGGAGAATGGTTTGATTAAAAGAGAATAGGTAGTGAAAGCTTTGCAGAAGATGAAATCGGGCATGGAGGCGGGTTTGAATGGTATTGCAGTTGAATATAATAAGAAAGGGGGTGATTGTGTTGTTGATTGGTTGGTAAGGATATTCAGTGTATGTATGGGTCGTGGTGAAGTGCCTGAGGATTGACGAAATACGTATATAGTGCCATTATACAAAGGGGATAAAGGTGAGCGTTCGAACTACAGAGACATAAGTTTGTTGAGTGTTCCTGTGAAATTGTACGGAAGGGTATTAATTGAGAGGATGAAGGCATGTACAGAGCATCAGATTGGGGAAAACAATGTGGTTATAGAAGTGGCAGAGGATGTGTGAATCAGGTGTTTGCTTTGAAGAATGTGTGTGTAAAATTGAGAAACGCTGATGAATTTGTATGTAGCATTTAACCGAATTTGGAAAAGTGTGTGATGGAGAAAATTGAGAGTTATTAGGTTCAGTATGGTTAAGGGACACGTTAATTGGGATGTATGTTTGAATAGAGAAAAATTGGAGGGAGTGAAGTGTTTTAGATATCTGGGAGTAGACTTATCGGTGAATGGAACCATGGAAGCGGAAGTGAGTCACAGGGTGGTGGAGGGGGTGAAGGTTTTGGGACGATGAAAAATGTGTGGAAGGAGAGAACGTTATCTCGGGGAGCAAAAATGGATATGTTTGAAGGAATAGTAGTCTCAACAATATCATATGGTTGGTAGGCATGGGCAATAGTTAGGGTTTTGTGGAGGAGGGTGGATGTGTTGAAAATGATATGTTTGAGGACAATATATGGTGTGAGGTGGTTTGATCGAGTAATGAAAGGGTAAGAGAGATGTGTGGAAATATAAAGAGTGTGGTTGAGAGAGCAGAAGAGGGAGTGTTGAAATGGTTTGGCCATATGGAGAGAATGGGAGAGGAGAGGTTGACAAAGAGGATATATGTGTCGGAGGTAGATTGAACAAGGAGAAGCGGGAGACCAAAGCGGAGGTGGAAAGATGGAGTGAAAAAGATTTTGAGCGATCGGGGCCTGAACATATAGGAGGGTGAGAGGCTTGCAAGGAACAGATTGAATCGGAACAATGTGGTATACCGGGGTGGACGTGCTGTCAATGGACTGAACTAAGGAATATGAAATGTTTGGGGTAAACCATGGAAAAGTCTGAGGGGCCTGGATGTGGATATGGTGTTGTGGTTTCGATGTTTTACACATGACAGCTAGAGACTGAGTGTGAGTGAATGTAGCCTTTTTTGCCTGTTTTTCTGGTGATTCCTCGCTGAAGCAAGGGGTAGCGATGCTGTTTCCTCTGTGGCGGGTTGGCGACAGAAATGGATGAAGGCAAGCAAGTATGAATATGTACATGTGTATGTATGTATATGTCTGTGTATGTGTACATATATATGTTGATTTATTGATGTATGTATATGTGCGTATGTGGACGTTTATATATATTTATTTATTTATTTTATTTTTATTTATTTTGCTTTGTCGCTGTCTCCCGCGTTTGCGAGGTAGCGCAAGGAAACAGACGAAAGAAATGGCCCAACCCACCCCCATACACAATGTATACACACACACGTCCACACACGCAAATATACATACCTATACATCTCAATGTACACATATGTATACATACACAGACACATACATATATACCCATGCACACAATTCACACTGTCTGCCCCCATTCACTCCCATCGCCACCTCGCCACATATGGAATACCTTCCCCCTTCCCCCTCATGTGTGCGAGGTAGCACTGGGAAAAGACAACAAAGGCCACATTCGTTCACACTCAGTCTCTAGCTGCCACGCAATAATGCCCGAAACCACAGCTCCCTTTCCACATCCAGGCCCCACACAACTTTCCATGGTTAACCCCAGACGCTTCACATGCCCTGATTCAATCCACTGACAGCACGTCAACCCCTGTATACCACATCGATCCAATTCACTCTATTCCTTGCCCTCCTTTCACCCTCCTGCATGTTCAGGCTCCGATCACACAAAATCTTTTTCACTCCATCTTTCCACCTCCAATTTGGTCTCCTACTTCTCCTCGTTCCCTCCACCTCCGACACATATATCCTCTTGGTCAATCTTTCCTCACTCATTCTCTCCATGTGCCCAAACCATTTCAAAACACCCTCTTCTGCTCTCTCAACCACGCTCTTTTTATTTCCACACATCACTCTTACCCTTACATTACTTACTCGATCAAACCACCTCACACCACACATTGTCCTCAAACATCTCATTTCCAGCACATCCACCCTCCTGCGCACAAATCTATCCATAGCCCACGCCTCGCAACCATACAACATTGTTGGAACCACTATTCCTTCAAACATACCTATTTTTGCTTTCCGAGATAATGTTCTCGACTTTCACACATTCTTCAAGGCTCGTAGGATTTTCGCCCCCTCCCCCACCCTATGATTCACTTCCGCTTCCATGGTTCCATCCGCTGCCAGATCCACTCCCAGATATCTAAAACACTTCACTTCCTCCAGTTTTTCTCCATTCAAACTTACCTCCCAATTGACTTGACCCTCAACCCTACTGTACCTAATAACCTTGCTCTTATTCACATTTACTCTTAACTTTCTTCTTGCACACACTTTACCAAACTCAGTCACCAGCTTCTGCAGTTTCTCACATGAATCAGCCACCAGCGCTGTATCATCAGCGAACAACAACTGACTCACTTCCCAAGCTCTCTCATCCCCAACAGACTTCATACTTGCCCCTCTTTCCAAAACTCTTGCATTCACCTCCCTAACAACCCCATCCATAAACAAATTAAACAACCATGGAGACATCACACACCCCTGCCGCAAACCCACATTCACTGAGAACCAATCACTTTCCTCTCTTCCTACACGTACACATGCCTTACATCCTCGATAAAAACTTTTCACTGCTTCTAACAACTTGCCTCCCGCACCATATATTCTTAATACCTTCCACAGAGCATCTCTATCAACTCTATCATATGCCTTCTCCAGATCCATAAATGCTACATACAAATCCATTTGCTTTTCTAAGTATTTCTCACATACATTCTTCAAAGCAAACACCTGATCCACACATCCTCTACCACTTCTGAAACCACACTGCTCTTCCCCAGTCTGATGCTCTGTACATGCCTTCACCCTCTCAATCAATACCTTCCCATATAATTTACCAGGAATACTCAACAAACTTATACCTCTGTAATTTGAGCACTCACTCTTATCCCCTTGGCCTTTGTACAGTGGCACTATGCACGCATTCCGCCAATCCTCAGGCACCTCACCATGAGTCATACATACATTAAATAACCTTACCAACCAGTCAACAATACAGTCACCCACTTTTTTAATAAATTCCACTGCAATACCATGCAAACCTGCTGCCTTGCCGGCTTTCATCTTCCGTAAAGCTTTTACTACCTCTTCTCTGTTTACCAAATCATTTTCCCTAACCCTCTCACTTTGCACACCACCTCGACCAAAACACCCTATATCTGCCACTCTATCATCAAACACATTCAACAAACCTTCAAAATACTCACTCCATCTCATATATATATATATATATATATATATATATATATATATATATATATATATATATATATATATATATATATATATATTTTTTTTTTTTTTTGCTTTTTCGCTGTCTCCCGCGTTTGCGAGGTAGCGCAAGGAAACAGACGAAAGAAATGGCCCAACCCACCCCCATACACATGTATATACATACGTCCACACACGCAAATATACATACCTACACAGCTTTCCATGGTTTACTCCAGACGCTTCACATGCCTTGATTCAATCCACTGACAGCACGTCAACCCCGGTATACCACATCGCTCCAATTCACTCTATTCCTTGCCCTCCTTTCACCCTCCCGCATGTTCAGGCCCCGATCACTCAAAATCTTTTTCACTCCATCTTTCCACCTCCAATTTGGTCTCCCTCTTCTCCTCGTTCCCTCCACCTCCGACACATATATCCTCTTGGTCAATCTTTCCTCACTCATTCTCTCCATGTGCCCAAACCATTTCAAAACACCCTCTTCTGCTCTCTCAACCACGCTCTTTTTATTTCCACACATCTCTCTTACCCTTACGTTAATTACTCGATCAAACCACCTCACACCACACATTGTCCTCAAACATCTCATTTCCAGCACATCCATCCTCCTGCGCACAATTCTATCCATAGCCCACGCCTCGCAACCATACAACATTGTTGGAACCACTATTCCTTCAAACATACCCATTTTTGCTTTCCGAGATAATGTTCTCGACTTCCACACATTCTTCAAGTCTCCCAGAATTTTCGCCCCCTTCCCCACCCTATGATCCACTTCCGCTTCCATGGTTCCATCCGCTGCCAGATCCACTCCCAGATATCTAAAACACTTCACTTCCTCCAGTTTTTCTCCATTCAAACTCACCTCCCAATTAACTTGACCTTCAACCCTACTGTACCTAATAACCTTGCTCTTATTCACATTTACTCTTAACTTTCTTCTTTCACACACTTTACCAAACTCAGTGACCAGCTTCTGCAGTTTCTCACATATATATATATATATATATATATATATATATATATATATATATATATATATATATATATATATATATATATATATATATATATATATATATATATATATGTATATATATATATATATATATATATATATATATATATATATATATATATATATATATATATATATATATATATATATATATATATATACATATATATATATATATATATATATATATATATATATATATATATATATATATATATATATATATATATATATATATATATATATATATATATATATATATATATATATATATATATATATATATATATATATATATATATATATATATATATATATACTTTAGAACTATTAAATCTTACAGTAGATTTCCACAAAGAGCAATCCTTACTTCGACCGTGATCGGTTCCTTCTTACACGACCTGCCTCCAGTAAACCTTAACATGAAGATCGTGTCACGTGCAGACGACCTCACGATCACCTAACAGCACCTGACACCACAGTTGTAAATCTGACAACATAGTTACAACACCTGACACTCCAGTTGCAACACCTGACACTACAGTTGCAACACCTGACACGACAATTGTAAATCTGACAACATAGTTACAACAACTGACACTCCAGTTTCAACACCTGACACTACAGTTGCAACACCTGACACCAGAGTTGCAACACCTGACACTACAGTTGCAACACCTGACACCACAGTTGTAAATCGGACACCACAGTTGTAAATCTGACAACATAGTTACAACACCTGACCCTCCTGTTTCAACACCTGACACTACAGTTGCAACACCTGACACCAGAGTTGCAACACCTGACACTCCAGTTTCAACACCTGACACTACAGTTGCAAAACCTGACACTACAGTTGCAACACCTGACACCAGAGTTGCAACACCTGACGCTATAGTTTGAACACCTGACACCAGAGTTGCAACACCTGACACCACAGTTGTAAATCGGACACCACAGTTGTGAATCTGACAACATAGTTTCAACACCTGACACTACAGTTGCAACACCTGACACAACAGTTGCAACACCTGACACTACAGTTGCAACACCTGACACCAGAGTTGCAACACCTGACACTATAGTTGGAACACCTGACACCAGAGTTGCAACACTTGACACTTCAGTTGCAGCACCTGACACTACAGTTGCAACACCTGACGCCACAGTTGCAACACCTGACACCACAGTAGCAACAAGAAACATACAACATTACATTGAGACACTGGAACAGTGATTCACTCAGAACAAAATGTCTTCATCTCCATAGAAGTTTTCAGTCATTTTTTTACTCCCAGACAGACACGAATGCAACCTGCATCCTCCACTTAACTAAACCAAACACCAACCATTCAACCATCACAGATGACACACATAACATTTACTCCCCACACCAGAAACATCAACACAAAAGCAACAAATACACAAAATATCTCTTAACATCCTAAACAAATAATTCATCTGTTACACCTAAAACAACACATCACCTGTCTGGTCATCCATACTCTCAAAAGCAAATATAACAAAGTTGAAAACAAAATAAGATGAAGTACTCAGAACAGTCATTGGCTGCCTCGCAAGTACAATCACTTGACACTTACACAATGAAACAAAGATCATGCCATTAAAATTCTGCCTCGATATGCTCGGCACTCAGCTATTTGCAATAGCACCAGATCCTTCCCTCCAAACCACTCCATAAATAATCGCCAAATCATAAGTAATAAATAAAAAACTCATCCCTGCCTCACGCTTCGCCAACCTTTACTTATAGTTCCCCTAACCTCGATATACATAATACAGGCAAAACACATACAAACTAGAATGACCCGATAAGCATTGAAAAAACGCCTCCCAACTCGCTCATCAACACCATATAAACAGATATACGTCCATGTGATACCACACAATCTGAACATCACCCATTCCTACAGTATACACTACAAACACCGATTCACTACAGTCTTCCACTCCCACGATGAAGACACCGACCACTTACTGCATTCTCCCCACACTGACCCACACACGTCACTCTCGAGTGGCCCATGACATTCCTGCCAAGCGCACTGCTGGCTGCAGGAAGCGCACACACACACACACACACACACATGCATATACCTATATAACTGTATATATATATATATATATATATATATATATATATATATATATATATATATATCATTATTATTATTATTATTATCATTATTTTGCTTTGTCGCTGTCTCCCGCGTTTGCGAGGTAGCGCAAGGAAACAGACGAAAGAAATGGCCCAACCCACCCCCATAGACATGTATATACATACACATCCACACACGCAAATATACATACCCATACATCTCAATGTACACATATATATATACACACACAGACACATACATATATACACATGCACACAATTCACACTGTCTGCCCCCATTCACTCCCATCGCCACCTCGCCACACATGGAATAACATCCCCCTTCCCCCTCATGTGTGCGTGGTAGCGCTAGGAAAAGACAACAAAGGCCCTATTCGTTCACACTCAGTCTCTAGCTGTCATGCAATAATGCCCAAAACCACAGCTCCCTTTCCACATCCAGGCCCCACAGAACTTTCCATGGTTTACCCCAGGCGTTTCCCATATCCTGGTTCAATCCATTGACAGCACGTCAACCCCGGTATACCACATCGTTCCAATTCACTCTATTCCTTGCCCGCCTTTCACCCTCCTGCATGTTCAGGCCCCGATCACTCAAAATCTTTTTCACTCCATCTTTCCACCTCCAATATGGTCTCCCACTTCTCCTCGTTCCCTCCACCTCCGACACATATATCCTCTTGGTCAATCTTTCCTCACTCATTCTCTCCATGTGCCCAAACCATTTCAAAACACCCTCTTCTGCTCTCTCAACCACACTCTTTTTATTTCCACACATCTCTCTTACCCTTACATTACTTACTCGATCAAACCACCTCACACCACATATTGTCCTCAAACATCTCATTTCCAGCACATCCGCCCTCCTGCGCACAACTCTATCCACAGCCCACGCCTCGCAACCAGACAACATCGTTGGAACCACTATTCCTTCAAACATACCCATTTTTGCTTTCCGAGATAATGTTCTCGACTTCCACACATTCTTCAAGGCTCCCAGGATTTTCGCTCCCTCCCCCACCCTATGATTTACTTCGCTTCCATGGTTTCATCCGCTGCCAGATCCACTCCCAGATATCTAAAACACTTTACTTCCTCCAGTTTTTCTCCATTCAAACTTACCTCCCAATTGACTTGACCCTCAACCCTACTGTACCTAATAACCTTGCTCTTATTCACATTTACTCTTAACTTTCTCCTTTCACACACTTTACCAAACTCAGTCACCAGCTTCTGCAGTTTCTCACATGAATCAGCCACCAGCGCTGTATCATCAGCGAACAACAACTGACTCAATTCCCAAGCTCTCTCATCCCCAACAGACTTCATACTTATTTAACTATTATGTTTTGTCGCCGCCTCCTGCGTTAACGAGGTAGCGCAAGGAAACAGACATAAACGCCCACGCACGCACATATACCTATACATCTCAACTTATACATACATATACATACACCGAAATATACATGTATACACATGGACATATTAATACTTGCTGCCTTCATCCACTCTCGTCGCCATCCCGCCACACATGAAATGGCACCCTTTCCCCCCGCGCATGCGCGAGGTAGCGCTAGAGAAAAGACAACAAAGGCCACATTCGTTCACACTCAGTCACTAGATGTCATGTGTAATGCACCGAAACCACAGCTCCCTTTCCACATCCAGGCCCCACAAAACTTTCCATGATTTACCCCAGACGCTTCACATGCCCTGGTTCAATCCAATGACAGCACGTCTACCCCGGTATAACACATCGTTCCAATTCACTCTATTCCTTGCACGACTTTCACTCTCCTGTATGTTTAGGCCCCGATCGCTCAAAATCTTTTTCACTCCATCCTACCACCTCCAATTTGGTCTCCCACTTCTCCCCGTTTCCTCCACCTCTGACACATATATCCTCTTGATCAATCTTTCCTCACTCATTCTCTCCATGTGACCAAACCATTTCAATACGCCCTCTTCTGCTCTCTCAATCACACTCTTATCATCACCACACATATCTCTTACACTTTCATTACTTACTCGATCATGATACCTCACACCAAATATTTTCCTCAAATATCTCATTTCCATCATATCCACCCTCCTCCGCACAACCCCATCTATGGCCCATGCCTCGCAACCATATAACATTGTTGGAACTACTATTCCTTCAAACATACCCATTTTTGCCCTCCAAGACAACTTTCTCGCCTTCCACACATTCTTCAACGCTCCCAGAACCCTCGCCCCCTCCCCCACCCTATAACTCACTTCCGCTTCCATGGTTTCATTCGCCCGGTATCTAAAACACTTCACTTTCTCCAGTTTTTCTCCATTCAGACTTACCTTCCAATTAACTTGTCCCTCAACCCTACTGAACCATGCTCTTATTCACATTTACTCTCAGCTTTCTTCTTTCACACACTTTACCAAACTCAGTCACCAACTTCTGCAGTTTCTCACCCGAATCAGCCAACAGCGTTGTATCATCAGCGAACTACAACTGACTCACTTTCCAAGCCCGCTCATCCAGAAGAGACTACATACTTGCCCGTCTCTCCAAACTCTTGCACTTACCTCCCTATCCACCCTATCCATAAACAAATTAAACAACCATATATATATATATATATACATATATATATATATATATATATATATATATATATATATATATATATATATATATATATATATATATATATATACCTTGCACACATGAGGCGGGAGGGGGTTGTATTCCATGTGTGGCGGGGTGGCGATGGGAACAAATAAAGGCAGACAGTATGAATTATGTACATGTGTATATATGTATATGTCTGTGTGTGTATATATATATGTGTACATTGAGATGTATAGGTATGTATTTTGCGTGTGTGGACGTGTATGTATATACATGTGTATGTGGGCGGGTTGGGCCATTCTTTCGTCTGTTTCCTTGCGCTACCTCGCTAACGCGGGAGACAGCGACAAAGCAAAATAGATAAAAATAAATAAATAAATATATATATATATATATATATATATATATATATATATATATATTTATATATATATATATATATATATATATATATATATATATATATATATATATATATATATATATATATATATATATATATATATCTTTTTCTTTTTTCATACCATTCGCCATTTTCCGCGTTAGTAAGGTAGCGTCAACAACAGAGGACTGGACCTTTGAGGGCATATCCTCACCTGGCCCCCTTCTCTGTTCCTTCTTTTGGAAAATTAAAAAAAAAACCAAGAGGGGAGGATATATTGCATGACAGCTGGAGACTGAGTGTGAACGGATGGGGCCTTTGTTGTCTTATCCTAGCGCTGCCTCGCACACATGGGGGGGGGGAATGGTATTCCATGTGTGGCGGGGTGGCGGTGGGAATGAGTAGGGGCGGACAGTGTGAATTGTGTGCATGTGTGTATGTGTATGTGTGTGTATGTGTATGTGTGTGTGTGTGTATGTATGTATGTACGTTGGGGTGTATGGGTGTGTATATTTGCATGTGTGGACGTGTACGTATATACATGTGTATGGGGGTGGGTTGGGCCATTTCTTTCGTCTATTTCCTTGCGCTACCTCGGAAATGCGGGAGACAGCGACAAAGCAAAATAAATAAATAAAATATATATATATATATATATATATATATATATATATATATATATATATATATATATATATATATATATATATATATATATATATATATATATTGTCCATCATGCCAAAAGTGGAAGCAGAAAGACAAGGAAACAAACGGGTTAGAACTGAGATTTTGTTTCGACCACAAAAGTCTTCCTTAGAAAGTACAATGCACGAGGATGTAAGCGTCGGTCAAGCAGCGGGACGTCACGACGTATTGTCCTCTGACTGGCCTGGCAGGTTTGGTGGCTACGCCCTTTCTCTCCACGCACCTGCTGCAGTCTTTGCCGCTGATTTTGTCTACTCGATGAAACTAACTCTTTCATCAATGGAAATTTCCACGCGAATGTGAAAAGCATCTAGGGTTTTTCTCCACTATTTACTCATCCCTTCTTGCATTATTGTTGCTTCGGCCTGGTTGGGCAGGTATCATGCAACATGTGAGCATCGGACGGTCTGTGATTTCTCGTCAGCCTTGTGTTTTGCTATGCTCTTCGTCAACCTACGTCCAGTCTCCCAAGAACAGGCGCATTGACAGCCGCCTCATGGAATCTTGTAGAGTCGTAGATGACTGTCTTGTAGAGTCGTAGATGACTGTTCATCTCCGTATTTATTGATGATGTAGGAATATCTATGTCTTTGTTGTTGGAATCTATCAGTGATTTTAGCTTGTTTCCAACTGGAAACTATCAAGAATTTCTTAATATTTGTTGGGATGCTCTCCTTTCCATTTTCTCTGTGCCTTTCTATCATTATTCTCGCTTAGTTTCTCAGCTTGGGTAGCATGATCTTAGGAAAGTTAGGAAAGCTACAATGGTATATTCTACTTTTTCTTCTAAATCCTTAGAACTGCAAATTATTATGTCACTTAAGAAAAACCAATAACTATTCCCGATTTCTTCCTTTTTGGGTAGACTAGTAATGAATGAAATTCTCATTTGTTGGTTTTCTAGATAAGGAAAAAATCGTACCGTGAATACCTCACCAGATGACCATATTCAGACAGCACTCTTCCATTCGCCTCCTCTACCGTGAACTGGATGGTTTCGCATAAGTTATTTAGCTATCTAATGTTTACCACTGCATTCGTTCTCCTTAGATTTTCGACCACTAAGTCATCACCACATAGAAACCAAGTGGTAGCTCTGCCCATGATCCTTCCGAAACTACGGCTATGAATAATGAGGCCATTACTGCAATGAGAGGGGAACCTATGACAAGTCTTCTGTTCTCCTGCATTCTTCGCGAGTGAACATAAACGAGCCATATCTAACATATATAGCCACAAGTTTCATATAGTCTGCATTAGGTACTAGTGATTCCTCATCTTTTAAGTTTTCTATGAACCATCTCAATGCTTATTAAGGACCGTCCAACCGACACTTTAGTAAACAAAGCCTTTATATCAAAACTTGACAACTTTTAATCTTGAATTAACATTGTTTAGTTTGCTTATCACATCCGATGGTTTTTGCAAGTGAGACCCACTAGCTGATCCTAGCAGAGTGGGCAATGGCTTAGGCAGTCGTTTGACTAATCTCTGTCGTGTGGTGCCGACGCTCGACGTTATCAGTTGTATTGGAATACCTGGTTTCTGAACCTTAGGAAGTCGTTTCACCCTTACTTCTTTCCCTTGACATGGATATTACAAGAAGAGATAAGTAAACAGACGAGGAAAACTCTAGAAGTCACCCACATTGATATGAAAATTCACGATGATATAAAAACTGCTTTCATCCAGTAGGCTGAATTAGTGGCAAAGATTGTAGCCAATAAATGGACAGATGGGACGGAACCAACCACTGAACGTTATGCCGAGACGCTCGGCCGGTTGATCGACTGTTGCTTCATTATATAGTCCTATGTATGTCTCCCTTTGTCATGTACGTACGTCTGAGGAGGATTTTTGTTAAGTCGAAATGATAAAGTAAACATCACCTCTGACACCTTAGTTTATCATCAACAGAGTAAGGCTTGTGTACATGTAGAGAGGAGGGTGAGTGGCTCTAGCTGAGGGCAGATTTACGGCCGGGGTATGTGATGTCACCATGGCTGTTTAATTTGTTTATGGATGGGGAGGTGAAGGGGGATAAATACAAGAGTCTTGCGAAGAGAGACAGAAGAGCGATCTGTAAGGGTTGAGGGGTGGCTGGGAAGTGAATCAATTTTCGAGTTAGAAAATGTAGATGATATCGAGTCGGATGTTATATAAGAAGAGAAGGTTGCGAGTAGATATGATGAAAAGCAAAATCATCAGGTTTAAGGATGTAGAGAGACAGGTTAGTTGGGATGTGAGTCTGAAAAGAAACTTGGAGGAAGTGAAATGTTTTTAGATAACTGGGAGTGGAATAACAGCGAACTGAAACACAGAAGCAGAAATGAGTCATCGAGTGGGTAAGGAGGCAAAGAATTTGAGAGCGGTAAGGAATAAGGGGAAATAGTTCACTTTGAAGATATAGGAGTCTCAGCGCTGTTCTTTGCATGCGAGGAGTGGGCTATAGATGAGAATGAGCATAAGTGGGTGAATATGCTGTAAATGAAATGTTTGCTGAGCATTTTCAGATGGGATTATACACAACATGTCTTTATTCGTTGAGTAAATATAAGTGACCGTGAGTGCTGAGTAGCCAGTAATTGATCGAAGTGCCCTGCTGCTATGTGTGGTCTGCAGCTTTGTGTGGTCTGCAGCTATGTGTGGTCTGCAGCTTTGTGGGGTCTGCAGCTTTGTGGGATCTGCAGCTTTGTGGGGTCTGCAGCTTTGTGGGGTCTGCAGCTTTGTGTGGTTTGCAGCTATGTGTGGTCTGCAGCTTTGTGTGATCTGCAGCTTTGTGGGGTCTGCAGCTATGTGTGGTCTGCAGCTATGTGTGGTCTGCAGCTTTGTGGGGTCTGCAGCTATGTGTGGTCTGCAGCTATGTGTGGTGTGCAGCTTTGCGGGGTCTGCAGCTATGTGTGGTCTTCAGCTATGTGTGGTCTGCAGCTATGTGTGGTCTGCAGCTACATGTGGTCTGCAGCTTTGTGTGGTCTGCGGCTATTTGTGGTCTGCAGCTTTGTGTGGTTCGCAGCTTTGTGTGGTCTGCAGCTATGTGTGGTCTGCAGCTTTGTGAGGTCTGCAGCTTTGTGTGGTCTGCAGCTATATGTGGTCTGCAGCTTTGTGGGGTCTGCACCTTTGTGGGGTCTGCAGCTATGTGTGGTCTGCAGCTATGTGTGGTCTGCAGCTATGTGTGGTCTGCAGCTTTGTGTGGTCTGCAGCTTTGTGTGGTCTGCAGCTCTGTGGGGTTTGCGGCTTTGTGTGGTCTGCAGCTTTGTGTGGTCTGCAGCTATGTGTGGTCTGCCGCTATGTGGGGTTTGCGGCTTTGTGTGGTCTGCAGCTTTGTGGGGTCTGCAGCTTTGTGTGGTCTGCAGGTATGTGTGGTCTGCAGCTTTGTGTGGTCTGCAGCTATGTGTGATCTGCAGCTTTGTGTGGTCGGCAGCTATGTGTGGTCTGCAGCTTTGTGTGGTCTGCAGCTATGTGTGGTCTACAGCTATGTGTGGTCTGCAGTTTTGTGTGGTTTGCAGCTATGTGTGGTCTGCAGTT
>NC_092240.1:42590280-42640515 GCF_036320965.1 Panulirus ornatus
CAGGTGTTTGCTTTGAAGAATGTATGTGAGAAATACTTAGAAAAACACATGGATTTGCATGTACCATTTCTGGATCTGGAGATGGTATATGATAGGGATGTCAGAGATGCTTTGTGAAAGATCTTCAGAGTATATGGTGTAGGAGGTAAACTGCTAGAAGCAGTGAAATTTTTACTAAAGAAGTAACTGATGTGTAAGAGTAGAAAAAGAGGAGAGTGATTGGTTCTCAGCGAATGTAGGTCTTCGTCAGGGGTGTGTGATGTCCACATGGTTGTTTAATCTTTTATGCATAGGGTAGTTAGGGAGGCAAATGCAAGAGTTTTGGAGAAATGCTGAATATGCAATCTGTTGGAGATGAGAGGGCCTCGGAAGTGAGTCAGTTGTTATTTGCCGAAGATACAGCTGTAGTGGCTGATTCGTGTGAGAAATTGCAGAGGTTTGAGACTGAGTTTGGAAAAATGTGTGAAAGGAGAAAGTTGAGAGTAAATGTCAATAAGAACAAGATAATTAGGTTCAGTAGGGGTGAGGGACAAGTTAGTTGGGATGTAAGTTTGAAAGGAGAAAAACTGAAGGAAGTGAAGTGTTTTGAATATCTGGGAGTGGACTTAGCAGCGAATGGAACCATGGAAGTAGAAATGAGGTGGGGAAGGGGGCGAAGGTTTTGGGAGCGATGAAGAGTGTGTGGAAGGAGAAAACGTTATCTCCAAGAGCAAAAATGGGTATGTTTGAAGGAATAGTAGTTCCAACAATGCTATGTGGATGCGATGCATAAGCTATGGATAGGATCGCACGGAGGAGGGTGGATGCGTTGGAAATGAAATGCTTGAGGACAATATGTGGTGTAAGATGGTTTGATCGAGTAAGTAATGAAAGGGTAAGAGAGATGTGTGGAAATATAAAGTGTGGTTGAAAGAGTAGAAGAGGGTGTGTTGAAATGGTTTGGACATATAGAGAGAATGAGTGAGGAAAGATTGACAAAGAGGATATATGCATCAGAGGTAGAGGGAACAAAGAGAAGAGGGAGACCAAATAGGAGGTGGAAAGATGAAGTGAAAAAGATTCTGAGTGATCGTAGTCTGAAAACACAGGAGCGTGAAAGGCGTGCAAGAAATAGAATGAATTGGAACAATGTGGTATACCGGAGTCGACGTGCTGTCAATGGATTGAACCAGGGCATGTGAAACGCCTGGGATAAACCATGGAAAGGTCTAAAGGGCCTGGATGTGGATAAGGAGCTGTGGTTTCGGTGCATTACACATGACATTTAGAGAGAGTGTGAAGGAGTGTGGCCTTTTTTGTTCCTGGCGCTACCTCTTTGGAGCAATATATATACTTGCCCCTCTTTATATATATATATATTTATATATATATATATATATATATATATATATATATATATATATATATATATATATATATATATATATATATATATATATATATATATATAAAGAGGGGCAAGTATGCAGTCTGTTGTGGATGAGAGAGCTTGGGAAGTAAGTCAGTTGTTGTTTGCTGATGATACAGCGCTGGTGGCTGATTCAGGTGAGACCTTTCCATGGTTTACTCCAGACGCTTCACATGCCTAGTTCAATCCATTGACAGCACGTCAACCCTGGCATACCACATTGTTCCAATTCACTCTCTTCCTAGCACGCCTTTCACCGTCCTACATGTTCAGATCCCGATCGCTCAAAATATTTTTAACTCCATCATTCCACCTCCAATTTGGTCTCCCGCTTCTCCTTCTTCCCTCCAACTATGAAACATATATTCTCTTTGTCAAACTTTCTCATTCATTCTCTCTATGTGTCCAAAAAAATTCAACACATCCTCTTCTGCTCTCTCAGCCACACTCTTTTTATTACCACACATCTCTCTTGCCCTTTTATTACTCACTCGATCAAACCACCTCACCCCACATATTGTCCTCAAACATCTCATTTCCAACACATCCACCCTCCGCACAACTCTATGTATAGCCCACGCCTCGCAACCATACATCATTGTTGGAACCACTATTCCTTCAAACATACCCATTTTTGCTCTCCGAGATAGCGTTCTCTCCTTCCACATATTTTTCAACGCTCCCAGAACCTTCGCTCCCTCCCCCACCATGTGACTCACTTCTGCTTCCATGGGTCCATCTGCTTTTAAATCCAGCCCCAAGATATTTAAAGCACTTCACTTCCTCCAGTCTTTCTCCATTCAAACTTACCTCCCAGTTAACTTGTCCCTCAACTCCAGTGAACCTAACAACCTTGCTCTTATTCACATTTACTCTCAACTTTCTTCTTTTACACACTTTACCAAACTCAGTCACCAACTTCTGCAGTTTCTCACCCGAATCGGCCACCAGCGTTGTATCACCAGCGAACAACAACTGACTCACTTCCCAAGCCATGTCATCCACAACAGACTGCACACTTGCCCCTCTCTCCAAAACTCTTTCATTTACCTCCCTAACCACCCAATCCATAAATAGATTAAACAACTATGTAGACATCACGCACCCCTGCCGTAAACCGACATTCGCTGGGAACCAATCACTCCCCTTTCCTCCTACTCGTACACATGCCTTACATCCTTGGTAAAAAGTTTTCACTGCTTTAGGAACTTACCTCCTACGCCACATACTCTTAAAACCATCCACAAAGCATCTCTATCAACCCTATGATATGCTTTCTCTAGATCCATAAATGCTACATACAAATCCATCTGTTTTTCTAAGTATTTCTCACACTCATTCTTTAAAGCAAACACCCGATCCACACATCCTTTACCACTTCTGAAACCACACTGCTCTTCCCCAATCTGATGCTCTGTACATGCATTTACCCTCTCAATCGATACCCTCCCATATAATTTTCTAGGAATAATCAACAAACTTATGCCTCTGGAATTTGAACACTCACCTTTATCCTCTTTGCCTTTGTACAATGGCACTATGTATGCATTCATTCCCCATGTATATGTATGTATAGGTACGTGTGTATGCGCTTCTGAATATACATGTGTATGTCGGTGGGTTAGGGCATCCTTCGAATGATACAATACTGATGTGGTATATGAGTACTGATACAATACTGATGTGGTATATGAGTACTGATACAATACTGATGTGGTATATGAGTACTGATACAATACTTATGTGGTATATGAGTACTGATACAATACTGATGTGGTATATGAGTACTGATACAATACTATGTGGTATATCAGTACTGATACAATACTGATGTGGTATATGAGTACTGATACAATACTGATGTGGTATATCAGTACTGAGACAATACTGATGTGGTATATGAGTACTGATGCAATACTGATGTGGTATATGAGTACTGATACAATACTGATGTGGTATATGAGTACTGATACAATACTGATGTGGTATATGAGTACTGATACAATACTGATGTGGTATATGAGTACCGATACAATACTGATGTGGTATATGAGTACTGATACAATACTGATGTGGTATATGAGAACTGATACAATACTGATGTGGTATATGAGTACTGATACAATACTGATGTGGTATATGAGTACTGATACAATGCTGATGTGGTATATGAGTACTGATACAATACTGATGTGGTATATGAGTACTGATACAATACTGATGTGGTATATGAGTACTGATACAATACTGATGTGGTATATGAGTACTGATACAATACTTATGTGGTATATGAGTACTGATACAATACTGATGTGGTATATGAGTACTGATACAATACTATGTGGTATATCAGTACTGATACAATACTGATGTGGTATATGAGTACTGATACAATACTGATGTGGTATATGAGTACTGATACAATACTGATGTGGTATATGAGTACTGATACAATACTGATGTGGTATATGAGTACTGATACAATACTGATGTGGTATATGAGTACTGATACAATACTGATGTGGTATATGAGTACTGATACAATACTGATGTGGTATATGAGTACTGATACAATACTGATGTGGTATATGAGTACTGATACAATACTGATGTGGTATATGAGTACTGATACAATACTGATGTGGTATATGAGTACTGATACAATACTGATGTGGTATATGAGTACTGATACAATACTGATGTGGTATATGAGTACTGATACAATAGCTGATGTGGTATATGAGTACTGATACAATACTGATGTGGTATATGAGTACTGATACAATACTGATGTGGTATATGAGTACTGATACAATACTGATGTGGTATATGAGTACTGATACAATACTGATGTGGTATATGAGTACTGATACAATACTGATGTGGTATATGAGTACTGATACAATACTGATGTGGTATATGAGTACTGATACAATACTGATGTGGTATATGAGTACTGATACAATACTGATGTGGTATATGAGTACTGATACAATACTGATGTGGTATATGAGTACTGATACAATACTGATGTGGTATATGAGTACTGATACAATACTGATGTGGTATATGAGTACTGATACAATACTGATGTGGTATATGAGTACTGATACAATACTGATGTGGTATATGAGTACTGATACAATACTGATGTGGTATATGAGTACTGATACAATACTGATGTGGTATATGAGTACTGATACAATACTGATGTGGTATATGAGTACTGATACAATACTGATGTGGTATATGAGTACTGATACAATACTGATGTGGTATATGAGTACTGATACAATACTGATGTGGTATATGAGTACTGATACAATACTGATGTGGTATATGAGTACTGATACAATACTGATGTGGTATATGAGTACTGATACAATACTGATGTGGTATATGAGTACTGATACAATACTGATGTGGTATATGAGTACTGATACAATACTGATGTGGTATATGAGTACTGATACAATACTGATGTGGTATATGAGTACTGATACAATACTGATGTGGTATATGAGTACTGATACAATACTGATGTGGTATATGAGTACTGATACAATACTGATGTGGTATATGAGTACTGATACAATACTGATGTGGTATATGAGTACTGATACAATACTGATGTGGTATATGAGTACTGATACAATACTGATGTGGTATATGAGTACTGATACAATACTGATGTGGTATATGAGTACTGATACAATACTGATGTGGTATATGAGTACTGATACAATACTGATGTGGTATATGAGTACTGATACAATACTGATGTGGTATATGAGTACTGATACAATACTGATGTGGTATATGAGTACTGATACAATACTGATGTGGTATATGAGTACTGATACAATACTGATGTGGTATATGAGTACTGATACAATACTGATGTGGTATATGAGTACTGATACAATACTGATGTGGTATATGAGTACTGATACAATACTGATGTGGTATATGAGTACTGATACAATACTGATGTGGTATATGAGTACTGATACAATACTGATGTGGTATATGAGTACTGATACAATACTGATGTGGTATATGAGTACTGATACAATACTGATGTGGTATATGAGTACTGATACAATACTGATGTGGTATATGAGTACTGATACAATACTGATGTGGTATATGAGTACTGATACAATACTGATGTGGTATATGAGTACTGATACAATACTGATGTGGTATATGAGTACTGATACAATACTGATGTGGTATATGAGTACTGATACAATACTGATGTGGTATATGAGTACTGATACAATACTGATGTGGTATATGAGTACTGATACAATACTGATGTGGTATATGAGTACTGATACAATACTGATGTGGTATATGAGTACTGATACAATACTGATGTGGTATATGAGTACTGATACAATACTGATGTGGTATATGAGTACTGATACAATACTGATGTGGTATATGAGTACTGATACAATACTGATGTGGTATATGAGTACTGATACAATACTGATGTGGTATATGAGTACTGATACAATACTGATGTGGTATATGAGTACTGATACAATACTGATGTGGTATATGAGTACTGATACAATACTGATGTGGTATATGAGTACTGATACAATACTGATGTGGTATATGAGTACTGATACAATACTGATGTGGTATATGAGTACTGATACAATACTGATGTGGTATATGAGTACTGATACAATACTGATGTGGTATATGAGTACTGATACAATACTGATGTGGTATATGAGTACTGATACAATACTGATGTGGTATATGAGTACTGATACAATACTGATGTGGTATATGAGTACTGATACAATACTGATGTGGTATATGAGTACTGATACAATACTGATGTGGTATATGAGTACTGATACAATACTGATGTGGTATATGAGTACTGATACAATACTGATGTGGTATATGAGTACTGATACAATACTGATGTGGTATATGAGTACTGATACAATACTGATGTGGTATATGAGTACTGATACAATACTGATGTGGTATATGAGTACTGATACAATACTGATGTGGTATATGAGTACTGATACAATACTGATGTGGTATATGAGTACTGATACAATACTGATGTGGTATATGAGTACTGATACAATACTGATGTGGTATATGAGTACTGATACAATACTGATGTGGTATATGAGTACTGATACAATACTGATGTGGTATATGAGTACTGATACAATACTGATGTGGTATATGAGTACTGATACAATACTGATGTGGTATATGAGTACTGATACAATACTGTGTGGTATATGAGTACTAATACAATACTGATGTGGTTATATGATACTGATACAATACTATGTGGTATATGAGTATTGATACAATACTGATGTGGTATATGAGTACTGATACAACACTGATGTGGTAAATGGGTACTGATACAATACTGATGTGGTATATGAGGACTGATACAATACTGGTGTGGTATATGAGTACTGATACAATACTGATGTGGTATATGAGTACTGATACAATACTGATGTGGTATATGAGTACTGATACAATACTGATGTGTATATGAGTACTGATACAATATGATGGGTATATGAGTACTGATACAATAGTGATGTGGTATATGAGTACTGATACAATAGTGATGTGGTATATGAGTACTGATACAATACTGATGTGGTATATAAGTACTGATACAATACTGATGTGGTATATGAGTACTGATACGATACTGATGTGGTATATGAGTACTGATACGATACTGATGTGGTATATGAGTACTGATACAATACTGATGTGGTATATGAGTACTGATACAATACTGATGTGGTATATGAGTACTGATACAATACTGATGTGGTATATGAGTACTGATACAATACTGATGTGGTATATGAGTGCTGATACAATACTGATGTGGTATATGAGTACTGATAAAATACTGATGTGGTATATGAGTGCTGATACAATACTGATGTGGTATATGAGTACTGATACAATACTGATGTGGTATATGAGTACTGATACAATACTGATGTGGTATATGAGTACTGATACAATACTGATGTGGTGTATGAGTACTGATACAATACTGATGTGGTATATGAGTCCTGATACAATACTGATGTGGTATATGAGTACTGATACAATACTGATGTGGTATATGAGTACTGATACAATACTGATGTGGTATATCAGTACTGATACAATACTGATGTGGTATATGAGTACTGATACAATATTGGGGACTGTCAGCCCCACCACATAACCTACGAAGGACACAACCTGCACCCTGGGCCGCCGCCTCTCACCCCACTTACATCATGAACAAAATCATGGGACGAGACTAACGAAGGAGATTATGGTGAATAACACCAAAATTATTCTTAATTGCAAGAAAGACCGATAATCCTGTTTTGATGAGACAGAAAGTAAGACCAACAATGCTAACATCAAGAGTGTAAGATGGTTCTGGCCACCGCTGTAATGCTCCTCAGTGAGGACGTCCGGTAGTACCACCCTGGGCGGCTGCTGTCAACAGTCTCCTGCCTACTAGATATATATATATATATATATATATATATATATATATATATATATATATATATATATATATATATATATATATATATATATATATATATATATATATATATATATATATATATATATATATATATAAGGTTTGTATTTCGGCGGTAAGGTGAAAAAGTTTTTCACTCGTGTTTGCCTCGTGTGTGTGTGTGTGCGTGTGTGTGAATGTGTGTGTGTGTGTGTGTGTGTGTGTGTGTGTGCGTGTGTGTGCGTGTGTGTGTGTGCGTGTGTGTGTGTGTGTGTGTGTGTCTGTATGTTTTCATAGTACACAATTAATGAAAAAGTATGAAACCATCTTCTGAAGGAATAAAAGAATAACAAGTGAAAGATATATATGAATACAAACATTAAGGAACGAGCAGTTCGTCTGCCGTAAGCAATACCTGAGAAGTAAGTGTGTACACCTGACCGTGAGGAACATGTTCGCTAAACATTACGTCACTTGAGTTCACTCGCCGTCCTAGATGATTAGTCTTATACCTGTACCACCATAGTACAGCCACGCAATGACATGATGGTCATATCCACTCCATCCTGGAAACTCCACATAACCAACATCCCACAAATCTGCATTTCAAATGATGGCGGTGCTGTGTAGATGCCGAAAATATATATGTATATTTTTGGAGGGAGCGGGAGGGAGGGAGGGGGACAATTACTCCACGTCCACAGGCGTCTCATTCGCCACAGTTCAGGGTGGTGTTCGTGTGTCTGGAGGGGTTCTTCGTACAACTCTTTCATAACGAGAGTTAAATCAAAAATCTTCGTTTTGCCAAGTCTCTTGTTATCATCTCTTAATATCCCTTTCCGTCTCCTGTTATATTGCTTCCCTTCTCTCGAGCTACCCTTGTGTGTCACAGATACTAAGACTATAGGACCCGCGGCATGCGACTGGCTGCTGCATCCCATAGTTTCTGCGCGGAAAGCAGCCACATGAGGATTGACCGTAATGATACCTTCATCTTACCTAAAACAGCGAAGCCGTGGAACGCTTCTCGAACTTTCATCATTTTCTTTGCTAATGTAACCTCTCCACCTTTTAGAGTAAGTTCCACAAACGCATGAGATGCTATTACCAATTTCTCTTGCAATACTATCCTTTTTCCCTTCCTAAGTCTCATGTTGCTTTTCTTGGATGGCCATGACTGGGGCATGTTTTTGCTCGTCAAACCGGCTTCTATGGTTCCACTCTGGGAGGGACCGGCTGCTATGGTCCCAGTCTGGGAGGGCAGCGGTGAGTGTATTTGAAGACATATTAGTCCCGACGGTGTTGTGTGGATGTGAGGCATGTGCTCCTAGCGAGAATGTGCAGAGGAGGATCAAAGTGATGGAGTTGAGATATGTGAGGGCAATATGAGGCGTGGGGCAGGTTGATAGACTAGGAGGTAATGAGGGCAGGGGAAAGGTGTGGTTTTATGAGGTGTGAGGCAGATTGATAGACTAGGAGGTTATGAGGGCAGGGGAAAGGTGTAGTTTTACGAGAAACAATACAGTACCAACAAAGACGGTTTTTCCATTGTTTATATACACATAATGAGAGAACTTAGAGAGGCATTGTGATCGTGTTCTTCCTGTGCTATCAATGGATCTAGAGAAGCATGTGTAAATAATGAAGTTAGATCCCACGTAAAAGTGATAAAAATGTTGCATTATCTCAAAGGTTTGATTGTTAAACTAAAAGAAATCAGAATAGAGTATCACAGACGTAAGAACGTGGAAAAAAGCTGTGTGAACTGTGCCATATTCAAGAGATGCCTATTTTGTATTTATGGTCTTAAAGCGGGGAATGAACATAGTTATTTCATCAAGGATAAAGATAGACGATGTGGTGGAAACAAAACGAACCGCCGTATTGTTAATGACCGGAATGTTGTATACAAGATTTCGTATATCGGTTTCTGTACCTTGAATGACTGTGGCCTGAAGAAGATCGCATTAACAGGAAGCAAACTTACGCCAGCATCGAACCTTCAACTCACTTGCCTTACACGGAGATGAATGCGAACTATTGCCAAAATTGCAAGGAGACAAAGGAATTTATATAGTTTTTGTACGAGTAAAACAGTTGAAGCAGCATACATGATAACAGTTCACGTAATTAACAATTGTGATCGATTCCTGTGCTTTCAGAGTGCTGGAAAATTTGGTCATGAGATTAGCAAAGGAGACAACAATGGGAACCAACCAGTGAGGAAAGCCTCGCAAAGACGTCCAGCATGGCAGAAGTAGGATGTACACTGAAATATATATATATTCCTGTGAGTCCACGGGGACTCATAGGAATATACTTGATCACGCGCAAAATTATGATCCTTTCCATGCATATATATATATATATATATATATATATATATATATATATATATATATATATATATATACAGATAGATAGAGAGATAGATGTAGCAAAGAATTAGCAGAGAATATCATATAAATAAGACTTATTTTGTGTAATTGTACTTTAATCCAACATTAGCATGATACGACCAGATCCAGTCTACCATATGTTTGCATGATGTGGCCAGAACGAGTCTACGTTAGCATGATGTGGCCAGAACGAGTCTACGTTAGCATGATGTGGCCAGATCGAGAGGAGAGTTTAAGGTGTAATATTTGTCTTCTCTGTGTTGTTGTTTACTTTGGTTCTGGTTCATGGTGAAGTTCCTGGCACACGAGGAGGGTCCAGAATTTTCAGTGTTATTTAATTGTTTTTCAGGTTAATGGTGTCCTATATGTAGAGTGTAAATATCTATATGTTAAGTTAGTGTAGATACTGAAGCTATATGCTTATATAAACATGACCTCAACGCACACACACACACACACACACACACACACACACACACACACACACACGCACACACACTGTATTTTGAGATCAACAACATATTTCCTTTTGATATGTGTATATATATACGTAGATCACATTCAACAATCATTCTAACATGAAATGGGAAATTTTTCTGGATGTTATCTTGATATTTCAAAGATTGTACATGATAAAAAATGATTCACAAGTTCGCGTATCCGGGTAAAGTTATTGGGCGAGCAACTGTACCCCCAAACCTCATTACTAGCGTCTCGGGATATTGTTGGTGACACACAGTGATCAGGCGTACCAACCCTCACGCTCTCTCCAAATTAGTCGTCTGTATCTCCCCCAACAACATCGAACGATTTCACACGATTGATCAAAGGATTCAGGATGCTTTATTATTATTATCATTATTATCATTATCATTATATATATATATATATATATATATATATATATATATATATATATATATATATATATATATATATATATATATATATATATATATATATATTTCCTTTTTTCCTGAGTCCACGGGGAAAATGAAACACGATAAGTTCCCAGGTGCACTTTCATGTAATATTCACACCATCAGGGGAGACACAAGAGAGAAATATAACAGTCAGTTGATATACAACGAAGAGACGTAGCTAGAACGCCATTTGGTAAACATGCGATTGATTGTCCAACGAGCGAATCATAAACTTATCATTCTACATATTCTATCAACAATAAAGTTATCCAATTTGTATAGACCATCACTAATATTAAGATTATAATTTTTTTTTGTATTTCATAATAGAAGATTCAATGATATTTCTCGTGGTAATAGAGTTTGAGTTGATAACTGAGATGGCATTACTCCAGTCAATATAATGATCATAGTTTTTAACATGATTAAACAAGGCATTTGATTTTTGTCCCGTTCTTATACTTATCTTCTATTATTAAATACACAAAGAATTATATTCTTAATATTAGTGATGGTCTGTACAAATTGGATAACTTTATTGTTGATAAAATTTGTGAGAACCTAAGTTTGTGATACGCTCATTGTCTGTCTTGGACAATCGCATGTTTACCAAATGGCGTCCTAGCTACGTTTCTTCATTGTATATCAACTGACTGTTATATTTACCTCTTGTATCTCCCCTGATGATGTGATTATTACACGAAAGTGCACTTGGGAACTTATCGTATCTCATTTTCCCTGTGAACTCTTAGGAATATACTTGATCACGCGCAAAATTGTGATCCTTTCCAATATATATATATATATATATATATATATATATATATATATATATATATATATATATATATATATATGTATATTATATATATATATATATACTATTCGCCATTTTCCGCGTTAGCGAGGTAGCATTTAGAACAGAGGACTGAACCTTTGAAGAAATATCCTCATTCGGCCCCCTTCTCTGTTCCTTCTTTTGGAAAATTAAGAACGAGAGGGAAGATTTCCAGCCCCCCGCTCCCTCCCCTTTTAGTCGCCTCCTACGACATGCAGGGAATACGCGGGAAGTATTCTTTCTCTCCTATCCCCAGGGATAATATATATATATATATATATATATATATATATATATATATATATATATATATATATATATATATATATATATATATATATATATATATATATATATATATATATATATATTTAAACTATTCGCCATTTCTCGCGTTAGCGAGGTAGCGTTAAGAACAGAGGACTGGGCCTTTGAGGGAATATCCTCACCTGGCCCCCTTCTCTTTTCCTCCTTTTGGAAAATCAAAAAAAAATAATGAGAAGGGAGAATTTCCAGCCCCCCGCTCCCTCCCCTTTTAGTCGCCTTCTACGACACGCAGGGAATACGTGGGAAGTATTCCTTCTCCCCTATCTGATTTGCTTTAGCATTTCAATAGTCCTACAGCAGATTTCAAAAATGTTTTGACATACATTTTGTAATCTCTTTCAGATCAAGTCGTACATGTTAATCCTGTATGAAGAGTTCCTGCATACTAATTTCCCGTAGATCTATGTCGTATTTTCATATTGTGTTTCTCATAAGAATACATATGATTTTTTTTTCTTAGTAACCATCAATTGCGGGGATAGTCTTTCAGTGAAAGTCTGTCATGAAGGAACAGATATTTTTTTTGTGTGAGTGTTTCTGACGACATATTTCAAACACTTCTTCTATGTGGTGCTCAAGACAAATCTTTTAAGTCTCCCACTATCTGTCATGTTTTCAACTCTTTACATGAAAGTATTAAGAGTATATTTTTTGCATGCAATATCCTTGGTTACAAAGGAGTTCCACATATACACAGAAACGCACTCAATTTCTTATCTTCATAAATGTTAGAAAACTCATGTTTTCCTTCCTTCCTTCATTAAAGCGAAAATCATTGCACCAGTATAATACCTTAGTATAATCCACATGTAACCGTTAGAAAAAATATCTGACGTACGTGTAGGTATTTCCCTATGTATCTAAAACCTAATTGCAGTATTTTCGCGAAATTGAATCGTAAGACCGTCACTTCATTCCATCAGTGAGTTATAATACCGTCACTTCACTCCATCACTGATTTATAAGACCGTCACTTCACTCCATCATTGATTTATAAGACCGTCACTTCACTCCATCACTGAGTTATAAGACCGTCACTTCACTCCATCACTGATTTATAAGACCGTCACTTCACTCCATCACTGATTTATAAGACCGTCACTTCACTCCATCACTGATTTATAGGACCGTCACTTCACTCCATCACTGAGTTATAAGACCGTCACTTCACTCCATCACTAATTCATAAGACTGTCACTTCACTCCATCATTGAGTTATAAGACCGTCACGTCACTCAATCAGTGAGTTGGAAGACCGTCACTTCACTCCATCACTGAGCTATAAGACCGTCACTTCACTCCATCAGTGAGTTATACGACCGTCACTTAACTCCATCACTGAGTTATAAGACCGTCACTTCACTTCATTAGTGAGTAATAAAACCGTCAATTCACTCCATCACTGAGCTATAAGACCGTCACTTCACTCCATCAGTGAGTTATAAGACCGTCACTTCACTCAATCAGTGAGTTGGAAGACCGTCACTTCACTCCATCATTGAGCTATAAGACCGTCACTTCACTCGATCAGTGAGTTATAAGACCGTCACTTCACTCCATTACTGATTTATAAGACCGTCACTTCACTCCATCATTGAGTTATAAGGCCGTCACGTCACTCAATCAGTGAGTTGGAAGACCGTCACTTCACTCCATCATTGAGCTATAAGACCGTCACTTCACTCCATCAGTGAGTTATAAGACCGTCACTTCACTCCATCAGTGAGTTATAAGACCGTCACTTCACTCCGTCAGTGAGTTATAAGACCGTCACTTTACTCCATCAGTGAGTTATACGACCGTCACTTCACTCAATCAGTGAGTTGGAAGACCGTCACTTCACTCCATCATTGAGCTATAAGACCGTCACTTCCCTCCATTAGTGAGCTATAAGACCGTCACTTCACTCCATCAGTGAGTTATAAGACCGTCACTTCACTCAATCAGTGAGTTGGAAGACCGTCACTTCACTCCATCACTGAGCTATAAGACCGTCGCTTCACTCCATCAGTGAGTTATAAGACAGTCGCTTCACTCCATCACTGAGCTATAAGACCGTCACTTCACTTCATTAGTGAGTTATAAAACCGTCACTTCACTCCATCAGTGAGTTATAAGACCGTCACTTCACTCCATTACTGATTTATAAGACCGTCACTTCACTCAATCAGTGAGTTGGAAGACCGTCACTTCACTCCATCATTGAGTTATAAGACCGTCACTTCACTCGATCAGTGAGTTATAAGACCGTCACTTCACTCCATTACTGATTTATAAGACCGTCACTTCACTCCATCATTGAGTTATAAGGCCGTCACGTCACTCAATCAGTGAGTTGGAAGACCGTCACTTCACTCCATCATTGAGCTATAAGACCGTCACTTCACTCCATCAGTGAGTTATAAGACCGTCACTTCACTCCATTAGTGAGTTATAAGACCGTCACTTCACTCCGTCAGTGAGTTATAAGACCGTCACTTTACTCCATCAGTGAGTTATAAGACCGTCACTTCACTCAATCAGTGAGTTGGAAGACCGTCACTTCACTCCATCATTGAGCTATAAGACCGTCACTTCACTCCATCAGTGAGCTATAAGACGTCACTTCACTCCATCATTGAGCTATAAGACCGTCACTTCACTCCATCAGTGAGTTATAAGACCGTCACTTCACTCAATCAGTGAGTTGGAAGACCGTCACTTCACTCCATCATTGAGCTATAAGACCGTCGCTTCACTCCGTCAGTGAGTTATAAGACCGTCACTTCACTCCATCACTGAGTTATAAGACCGTCACTTCACTTCATTAGTGAGTTATAGAACCGTCAATTCACTCCATCAGTGAGTTATAAGACAGTCGCTTCACTCCATCACTGAGCTATAAGACCGTCACTTCACTCGATCAGTGAGTTATAAGACCGTCACTTCACTACATCACTGATTTATAAGACCGTCACTTCACTCCATCATTGAGTTATAAGACCGTCACGTCACTCAATCAGTGAGTTGGAAGACCGTCACTTCACTCCATCATTGAGCTATAAGAGCGTCACTTCACTCCATCAGTGAGCTATAAGACCGTCACTTCACTCTATCAGTGAGTTATAAGACCGTCACTTCACTCTATCAGTGAGTTATAAGATCGTCACTTTACTCCATCAGTGAGTCATAAGACCGTCACTTCACTCCGTCAGTGAGTTATAAGACCGTCCGTGAGTTATAAGACCGTCACTTCACTCCATCAGTGAGTCATAAGACCGTCACTTCACTCCGTCAGTGAGTTATAAGACCGCCACTTCACTCCATCAGTGAGTCATAAGACCGTCACTTCACTCCATCAGTGAGTCATAAGACCGTCACTTTACTCCATCAGTGAGTCATAAGACCGTCACTTCACTCCGTCAGTGAGTTATAAGACCGTCACTTCACTCCATCAGTGAGTCATAAGACCGTCACTTCACTCCATCAGTGAGTCATAAGACCGTCACTTCACTCCATCAGTGAGTCATAAGACCGTCTCTCCACCTCATTTTAGGAAATCATATATGATCCCCTGATGAATTGTTGATGATTTCATGGTTTATCATTTTCATATATTGCCTTTCCTTCCATAACCTGGAGTCTAAAGAATCTGACGTATGAAAAAAAGAAAAAATATCTCTTTAAAGCTAACTGTTGCATATATAAAAGAATACTGACGTACACGAGCATTTCTTTAAAAACTGTATCAAGTTGATGTTTTTGTGAGTTATTGGCCAAACTATGAAACCTCGTGCTACACAGATGTAATTATCGCGGTCAGTATGAAGCAAATTCACTGTTCTCTGAACCCTTAGTAATGCTTTCATTCACGTTTAAAGAAAATATGATATAAACCTCTCTCTCTCTCTCTCTCTCTCTCTCTCTCTCTCTCTCTCTCTCTCTCTCTCTCTCTCTCTCTCTCTCTCTCTCTCTCTAATATGATATATATATATATATATATATATATATATATATATATATATATATATATATATATATATATATATATATATATATATATCCTTGGGAATAGGGGAGAAAAATACTTCCCACGCATTCCCCGCGTGTCGTATAAGGCGGCTAAATGGGACGCAAGCGGGGGGCTAGAAACCCTCCCCTCCTAGTATTCTAACTTTCTAAAAGGGGAAACAGAAGAAGGAGTCACGCGGGGAGTGCTCATCCTCCTCAAAGGCTCAGATTAGGGTGTCTAAATGTGTGTGGATGTAACCAAGATGAGAAAAAAGGAGAGACAGGTGGTATGTTTGAGGAAAGGAACCTAGATGTCTTGGCTCTAAGCCAAGGGTAAAGGGGAAGAGGGATTTGGGAATATTTTGGGAGTAAAGTCAGAGGTTGGTGAGAGGACAAGAGCAAAGGAAGGAATAGCACTACTCCTCAAACAGTAGTTGTGGGAGTATGTGACAGAGCGTAAGAAAGTAAACTTTAGATTGAAAGTGGATGGAGAGAGATGGGTGATTAGTGGTGTCTATGCACTTGGGCATGAGAAGAAAGATCATGAGACGCAAATGTTTTAGGAGCAGCTGAGTGAGTGTGTTGGCAGCTTTGATGCACGAGACCAGGTTATAGTGATAGGTGATTTGAATGCAAAGGTGAGTAATGTGGCAGTTAGGGGAATAATTGGTTTGCATGGGGTGTTCAGTGTTGTAAATGGAAATAGTGAAGAACTTGTAGATTTGCATGCTGAAAAAGGATTGGTGATTGGGAATACCTGGTTTAAAAAGAGAGATATACATAGGTATACGTATGTAAGTAGGAGAGATGGCCAGAGAGCGTTATTGTATTACGTGTTAACTGATCAGCGAGTGAAAGAGAGACTTTTAGATGTTAATGTGCTGGAAGGTGCAACTAGGGGGATGTCTGATCATTATCTTGTAGAGGCGAAGGTGAAGATTTGTAGAGGTTTTCAGAAAAGAAGAGAAAATGTTGGGGTGAAGAGAGTGGTGAGAATAAGTGAGCTTGGGAAGGAGACTTGTGTGAGGAAGTACCAGGAGAGACTGAGTGCAGAATGGAAAAAGGTAAGAGTAAAGGACGTAAGGGAAGTGGAATAGAAATGGGATGCACTTAGGGAAGCACTGATGGCTTGCGCAAAAGATGCTTGTGGTATGAAAAGCATCGGAGGTGAGCAGATTAGAAAGGGTAGTGAGTGGTGGGATAATGAAGTAAGATCATCAGTGAAAGAGAAGAGAGAGGCAATTGGATGATTTTTGCAGGGAAATAGTGCAAATGACTTGGAGAAGTATAATAGAGGCAAAAAGTCAAGAGAAAGGTGCAAGAGGTGAAAGAGAGGGCAAATGAGAGTTGGGTTGAAAGAGTATCATTAAATTTCAGGGAGAATAAAGAGATGTTTTGGAAGTAGGTAAAGTCCGTAAGACAGGAGAAAAAATGGGAACATCAGTGAAGGGGGCTAATACGAAGGTAACAACGCGTAGTGGTGATGTGAAAAGGAGATGGAGTGAGTATTTTGAAGGGTTGTTGAGGCGGTGTGCGAAGTGAAAGGATCAGGGAGAATGATTTGGTAAACAGAGAAGAGGTAGTGAAAGCTTTGCGAAAGATGAAAGCCGGCAAGGCGACGAGTTTGGATGGTATTGCCGTGGAATTTATTAGAAAGGGGGTGACTGTGTTGTTGACTGGTTGGTGAGGATATTCAATGTATGTATGGCTCATGGTGAAGTGCCTGAAGATTGGCGGAATGCATGCATAGCGCCAATGTAAAAAGGCAACGGGGATAAAGGTGAGTGTTCAAATTAAAGAGGTATAGGTTTGTTGAGTATTCCCGGGAAATCATATGGGAGGGTATTGATTGAGAGGGTTAAGGCATGAACAGAGCATCAGATTGGGGAAGAGCAGTGTGGATTCAGAAGTGGTGGAGGATGTGGTGATCAGGTGTTTGCTTTGAAGAATATATGAGAAATACCTAGAAAGACAAATGGATTTGTATGTAGCATTTATGGATCAGGAGAAAGCATATGATAGAGTTGATAGAGATGCTCTGTGGAAGGTATTAGGAGTATATGGTGTAGGAGGCAAGTTGCTACAAGTAGTGAAAAATTTTTATCGAGGATGTAAGGCATGTGTACGAGTAGGAAGAGAGGAAAGTGATTGGTACTCAGTGAATGTGGTTTGCGACAGGGGTGCGTGATGTCTCCATAGTTGTTTAATTTGTTTATGGATGGGGTTGTTAGGGAGGTGATTGCAAGAAATTTGGAGAGCGGGGCAAGTATGCAGTCCGTTGTGGATGAAAGAGCTTGGGAAGTGAGTCAGTTGTTGTTCGCTGAAGATACAGCGCTAGTGACTGATTCGGGTGAGAAACTGCAGAAGCTGGTGACTGAGTTTGGTAAAGTGTGTGAAACAAGAAAATCGAGAATAATCTGAATAAGAGTAAGGTTATGAGGTACAGTAGGGTTGAAGGACAAGTCAATTGGGAGATAAGTTTGAATGGAGAAAAACTGGAGGAAGTGAAGTATTTTAGATAGCTGGGAGAAGATTTGGCAGCGGGTGGAACCATGGAATCAGAAGTGAGTCACTGGGTGGGGGAGGGAGGCGAAAGTTCTGAGAGCGTTGAAAAATGTGTGGAAAGCAAGAACTTTATCTCGGAAAACAAAAATTAGCATGTTTGAAGGAATAGTGATTCCAACAATGTTATATGGTTGCGAGGCGTGGGCTATAGATAGAGTTGTATGGAGGAGGCTGGATGTGTTGGAAAGGAGATGTTTGAGGACAATATGTGGTGTGAAGTGGTTTGATCGAGTAAGTAATGAAAGAGTAAGAGAGATGTGTGGTAATGAAAAAAGTATGGTTGAGTGAGCAGAAGAGGGTGTTTTAAAATGGTTTGGTCACATGGAGAGAATGAGTGAGGAAAGATTGACAAAGAGGATATATGTGTCAGAGGTGGAGGGAATGAGAAGTGGGAGACCAAATTGGAGGTGGAAAGATGGAGTGAAAATGATTTTGAGCGATCGGGGCCTAAAAATGCAGGAGGGTGAAAGGCTTGCAAGGAATAGAGTGAATTGGAACGATGTGGTATACCGAGGTCGACGTGCTGTCAATGGATTGAACCAGGGCATGTAAAGAGTCTGGGGTAAACCATGGAAAGTTTTGTGAGGCTTGGATGTGGAAAGGGAGCTGTGATTTCGGTGCATTATACATGACAGCTAGAGACTGAATGTGAACGAATGTGGCCTTTGTTGTCTTTTCCTAGTGTTACCTCGCATGCGCACGGAGGAAGGGGGATGCCATTTCATGTGTGGCGGGGTGGCGACGAGAGTGGATGAAGGCAGCAAGTATGAATGTGTACATGTGTATATATGTATATCTCTCTGTATGTATGTATATATCTATACGTTGAAATGTATAGGTATGTATATGTGCGTGTGTTGGCGTTTATGTATATACATGTGTATGTGGGTGGGTTGGGCAATTCTTTCGTTTTTTTCTCTGCGCAGGAGACAGCGAATAAGTATAATGATAAGAATATATATATATATATATATATATATAGAGAGAGAGAGAGAGAGAGAGAGAGAGAGAGAGAGAGAGAGAGAGAGAGAGAGAGAGAGAGAGGAAAGATTGACAAAGAGGATATATGTGTCAGAGGTGGAGGGAACGAGAAGTGGGAGACCAACTTGGAGGTGGAAAGATGGAGTGAAAAAGATTTTGAATGATCGGGGCCTGAACATGCAGGAGGGTGAAAGGCGTGCAAGGAATAAAGTGAATTGGAACGATGTGGTATACCGGAATGGACGTGCTGTCAATGGATTGAACCAGAGCATGTGAAGCGTCTCGGGTAAACCATGGAAAGTTTTGTGGGGCGTGGATGTGGAAAGGGAGATGTGGTTTCGGTGCATTATACATGACAACTAGAGACTGAGTGTGAACGAATGTGGCCTTTGTTGTCTTTTCCTAACGCTACCTCGCGCACAGGCGGGGGGAGGGAGTTTTCATGAGTTGCGGGGTGGCGACGGGAATAAATAAGGGCAGAAAGTATGAATTATGTACATGTGTATATATGTATATGTCTGTGTGTGTATAGATATGTATACGTTGAGATGTATAGATATGTATATTTGCGTGTGTGGATGTGTATGTATATACGTGTGTATGTGGGTGGGTTGGGCCATTCTTTCGTCTGTTTCCTTACGCTATCTCGCTAACACGGGAGGCAGCGACAAAGTATAATAGAATAGAATAAATGTATACATTGAAATGTATAGGTATGTGCATGTGGGTGTGTATGTATATACATGCGTATGTGGATGGGTTGGGCCATTCTTTCGTCTGTTTCCTTGCGCTACCTCGCTAACACGGGAAACAGCGACAAAGTATAATAAAAGAATAATATACATATACATATATATATATATATATATATATATATATATATATATATATATATATATATATATATATATATACATATATATATATGAACAAAACATCAATCATTCTAGGTATCACATCCGACACACTCATGACGTTCACATCCAACATTATGAACATAAGCAGAAAAGCAACATACAGATTAATTATCATCAGAACACTTAATGGTACCAAATATTTTGGAAAAGAAAAAAAAAGAATTGCGAGCACCCTTTACAAACAATTCATTTGTTCCTCTCTAAAGTACGCTTCACCTGCCTGGTCTTCCATACTTTCTAAAACAGGTGAAACCAACCTGCAAAACACACAATGCTGAGCACTTAATAGAATGATTGGCTGCACAACAACAACATATAACGCTTACATAGATATTCTCTGAATACATTCATTCCCACATGACCATGCGCGGCACTCAATTCAAGCATGAAAACTGGACCCATGCCATCTAAACCAAAAATCACTAACCCGCAAGTAGAAATAGAATACTCACACTTTTGTAACGTCTACTTACAGACTTCCCTAACCCCCAAGAACCGTAACTTCGGCAAAACACATGTACACTGAAAAAGCCAGACAAGCATTAAGCAACAGACATCCCAGCTCAGTATTAAACACCAACCCAACAGACATACATCCATCCAAAATCACACTCTCCAGACAAACACGAGCCACACTCTCCCGTCTGCGCTCTGGACATCACACGACCCTGCTTTACTACAAACACTAATTCAATTCATCCCATGATCATTCATACCCACGAAGCGTCTCCCACAACGAAGATACTGAACACTTACTGCTGAGATGACCCACAACATTATTACGCTTTATGCCCTCTGGTCCCATCCGTCGTACGTTACCGACATCCTGAGTGGTGTATGAGTTTCGCTAAAATTGAAGGGGCCCCTGGAGCAGGAAGATAGTATGCGTGTTATCTAGTACATGCAAAAAAAAAAAAAAAAAAGGAAAATGAAAAACGATAAGTTCCCTAGTGCACTTTCGTGTAATGACCACATCGTCAGGAGAGATACAAGAATGAGACAAAAGTTGTAGAACAGTCAGTTTATAACAAGGAAGAGACGTGGCTAAGATGCCATTGGTAAACAAGAGTTGCCGGATGGTGGTGTTTGGGCTGGTGTGTTGGGGTCTGCCAGGCAACATGCCTATCATAAATCATTTTTATTATGTGTGCAAGAAAGGTAACTGTTTGCAAATTTTGCCTAAGATAAAGTTATCCAATTTGCATAGACCTTCATTAATATTAATGTTACAATTTTTTCTGTATTTAATGATAGAAGATTCAATGATATTTCTCGTGGCAAAGGAATTACAGTTGATAACTGAATTGGCATTACGCCAGTCAGTTCAATGGTCATAACTTTTAACATGATTAAACAAAGCATTTGATTCTTGTCCTGTTCTTATACTATATATGTGTTGCTTAAGTCATACAAAAAAGATCCTTACCAGTCTGCCTAAAATATAAACATATTACAATTCTTTACAGGGCATTGTGTAAACACAGCCCGCAGATTTTTCTGTTGAGGTTTTGATTAAGATATTCTTCATAGTATTGTTATTCCTGAAGGCCACAGTTACATTAAAGGATTTAATCAACCTGAGAAGTAATGTAAAATATTTACTAAAAGGGAGAACTGTAACTCCTTTACCACGAAAAATATCACTGAATCTTCTATTATTAAACACACAGAGAATTATAACATAAATAATAGTGAACGTCTGTACTAATTGGATGGTTTTATTGTTGGCAAAAGTTGTAAACAGGTCCCTTTATTGTACACAAAATAAAAAATCCCTGACAATGTGATCATTACACAAAAGTGTACTTGGGAACTTATCATGTTTCATTTTCTTTTGTTATATACATATATATATATATATATATATATATATATATATATATATATATATATATATATATATATATATATATATATATATATATATATATATATATATATATATATATATATATATTTTCCAAAAAATGAAACGCCGTTTAAACTCTTTCTAGAGTCTGCTTGTGTCATGAAGGTAGTTGTCGGGTGGAATAATGAGAGAAGATACTGTGACTGGTTGTTGTGTTGCATCCATGAAGTCGTCCATCTTTGCATGATAACCGACGTTTCGAGAATAATAATGAGGTTGGTGACAGTGGGATGACAAACTGGTCTGTACATATTGTATATATGGAATGAGGATCACTCATTTCTCATGACAGTAGAATTGTAGTTCATATATATATATATATATATATATATATATATATATATATATATATATATATATATATATATATATATATATATATATATATATATATATATATATATATATATATATATATATATATATATATATATATATATATATATATGTATGTATGTATGTATGTGTGTCCAGATGATGTGTGTATCCTCATAAAGTTGTTATATTTGTTATCTACTCATCTGCCCAGTTTGAAGTCGTTGCTTTTTGACAGCTTTAATTTCCGTTAATAATACTTGGACAGTATATGTGTGTCAATTTGCCTCAGAAATCTTCTAGATGTTACTGATATGTTTATTGCCGGAAAAAGGAAATTAATTAAAGGAATTTGACTGTCTTTTTGTCGCACTTGAATATGATCCAAGAACCCCAGGCCGACAGCTTTCATGCAGAACTGAACCTGAGGATCACATTCTTTTTCTCTCTCTCGAGTCTTTTATCCTTCGATTTCCCAATGATGATTCATTACTAGCTCACAAAGTAATTGGTTATCATCTGTAGATGTACCCACGTATTCTTATTCACACACGGTCTTTTTTCAAAGTATCCAGATGTGTTTGAAATTAACCAGCCCCGTTGTTATCCTTGATTCTTCTGTGTTATTGTTATATATCATCAAAATAATGAAGGTTCTCTTGAAGAAAATATATATACAAGTATGTGAAGCCTCAGAAATGTGCCAAGCAATCTTTTTTCTTTTTTTTTTTTATTGCGTCTGTCGGGTCCTGTGGTTGCCCTGCCAGTGTAAACTGTAGTTAATATCTGAGGTAAAATAATCTGCTTTGTTACTATAGCCTCCTCTGTCTTGTATCTGCTGGACATCCGTCACATGCATCACAGGGTTCGATACCACCAGGTGACTATGAGGCAGTGAATGAAGCTTTACTACTAAAGAGTCTAATGTGTCGCATTACTCTCATCCGAGACTTCGCTTGTCTTCTGTGACCGTTCATCACAGACCCGTATCTTGACATACTTTCCTTTTAGATGAAAAGAGAAAATCTCACCATATTGCATTAACTCCGCCCACCTTTGAGATTCTAACCAACTGTCAACTACAGGTGTTGTTTTATACCTCCTACCATGTATGAACTACCCAATCATCATACGGTAAAAGGGAAATATCAAAGTCATGCGACCACTAATTATCCAGCTGGCAAATGAGGCCACGCCCCCTTCCTTGCTAAGTAGCCAATCAGAGTCTATGTAAACTGGATGGAGAAGACTATAGGGCGAGCCCATGTGATACTCAGCACTATGTGGTAACCAGCTTGTGTTTTAGGTAAAATATATTGTATGCTCATTACTGTATAAGAAATAAATCATAGATTTTAACTTGTCTTTTGGCTTTGCTTAACCAAAAAAAAAAGTGATCTATACTTGGACTGAGGCATTTTCAGCCAGGGTGGCCAGGAACTACAGTGAGACACTAGATAACACACAATCATTATCCTCGGCTTAGTGTCTGCCAATCGTCAGCCTTCCACAAAATCTTCTCTCCACTCTTTCCTGCCATCGTATTCTCTCATAGTTTCAACTTCTTCCAGAGTCTTCCCTCTTCTTGTGAGCCAGCTGTTGATGCCCTCAGTCCACCTCCTTCCAAGACATCCTGCTGGGCGTCTTCCCTCAGAGGTCCAGTTCAAATATTTCTTGACACATCTGGTCTTTGGACCTGGCCATACCTCCTTAGCTTGTTCTTTTCAATTCTTTCTAATACATATGTAACATCTAGATCCTCTTGTATCTTGGTGTTCCTCGTCTTATCCATTCTCGTAACTATTCTGACTGACCTCAGTGCTCTCATTTCGACAGTCACCCTTTACTGATAACATGAAAATACTAGATGTGGACTAAATGTCTTCCATTATTATAACGCATAATACATACATTGTAACTTCAAATGATAACTTGTTAAGCAATCAACAAGTAGTGTACTTTCAAACAATCAACAGATAGTCTACCTTTGAACAGTCAACAGGTAGTCTGCTCTCGAAATATCAACAGGTAGTCTATATTCTCAAACATCAACAGGTAGTTTACTCTCAAACAATCAACAAGTAATCGACTCACAAAGAGTCAACAGATAATTTGTTCTCAATCAGCAGGTAGTTTACTCTCAAACAAGCAACAGGTAGCCTACTCTTGAACATTCAAAAGGTAGATCTACTCTCAGGCAATCAACAGGAAGTCTGCTATCAAACATTACAGGTAGCCTACTCTTAAACAATCAACAGGTAGTATATTCTAAAACAATTTACAGGTAGTCTACTCTCAAACAATTAACAAGTACCTTACGTCAAACTATCAATAGGTAGTCTACTGTCAAACAATCAGGAGGAAGCGTATTCTCAAACGATCAACAGGTAGTCTACTCTCAAACAATCAGGAGGTACTCTACTCTCATGCAATCAACAGGTAGTCTGCTCTTAAACAATCAACAGGTGATCTACTCTCAAACTACCAACAGGTAGTCTGCTCTTAAACAATCAACAGGTAATCTACTCTCAAACTATTAACAGGTAGTCTGCTCTTAAACAATTAACAGGTAATCTACTCTCAAACTATTAACAGGTAGTCTGCTCTGAGACAATCAACAGGTAGAATACTCTCAAATAATCAACAGGTAATTTACTCTCAAACAATCAACAAGTTGTCTACTCACAAACAATCAACAGGTATTCTACTCTCAAACAATCAACAGATAATCTACTCTCAAATAATCGACAAGTAATCGACTCACAAAGAGTCAACAGATAATTTGCTCTCAATCAGCAGGTAGTCTACTCTCAAACAAGCAACAGGTAGCTTACTCTGGAACATTCCTGGTAGATCTACTCTCAAGCGACCATCAGGTAGATCTTCTCTCAAGCAACCAACAGGTAGTCTACTCTCTAACAATCAACAGGTAGTCTACTCTCTAACAATCAACAGGTAGTCTACTCTTAGTCAATCAATAGGAAATATCCTCTCAATCAATCAAGAGAAAGTCTCCACTCAAACAATCAACAGGTAGTCTAACCTCAAATGATTGACAGGTATTCTATTCCTACACAATCAACAGGTAGTCCATTCTCAAGCAATCAACAGGTAATCTCCTCTCAAACAATCAACAGGTGGTCTACTCTCAAACTATCAACAGGTGGCCTAATCACAAACAATCAACAGGTAGTCTGCTCTAATACAGTCAACAGATAGTCTACTCTTAATCATAAGACAGTTTACGATACTTATTTAAATGAAGGATCATTAAGAATATTAGTAACATGCTTTGAATGAGTTATATATTTCAACTTAAACTTTCTGTGTTGTGTATGTTGCGCATGTATTATATCTTATGAATCAGCTGGGAAAAATGAATAATGAAAAAGATTTTTTTTGGTCCAATGACTACAAAAATTTGCTATATGTTGTTGCATAGAACAATAGACAGACACACGCTTCTTGATCACTGACGAGTCAGCTGCTGAACGATGAGACGGTGTGTGCGACAGCAACAGCTGGCACATCACCATTCCCAGCTGTGGTGGCGACAGCTGTTGTCAGGAAGGTATTCTCACTCTCGACTGAGCAGAAGCAGCTGACCTTTAAGTTGGCCATATGCTGCTCTCTCTCTCTCTCTCTCTCTCTCTCTCTCTCTCTCTCTCTCTCTCTCTCTCTCTCTCTCTCTCTCTCTCTCTCTCTCTCTCTCTCTCTCTCTCAGACGCCTCCCTCCTGTGGCTTTTCCACACCACCCTGGAGGGAGAGATTTACATAAACTATGCAGAGTTTTTTAACAGTTTTCCCCAGACGAAGATTATGGACGTTCTCTTGAGCTGGAACAAGTAGTGAATACATTACACAGTGTTTTACAATCATGTCATTTGCATGGAATATGGAAAACTGCTGCTGGAAATCCATTTTTTCCTTCGTATTTGATCACTAGGTTACTCTGGGCTTGTGGGTAGGTCGTTTGGCCCTTAACGTCTGCCTGTTAGCAAGTCTGTCTGTTAGGATGTGTTAGGGTGTCCGTCTTTTAGCCTGTTTCTTCTTTTACTGGCCGTCTGTTAGACCTTATGTCACTCACTTCTGTGCGACCATTAGTCTGTCTGTCTATCAGTCATTCTGTCTAGAAAGACCACATCTTAAAGGTGGATAATGTCATTAAATCGAAATTTGCAAAGTAGCGGGATCTGAAATACCCGATGTGGATCGATCACCCTCATCAAAATCAACATGAGATTATGTCACTGCGCTGGGCACGAGTAGGGTCGGTGTAATGCGGATATGGTGGTAGGGTCCAGTACTATGCTGTGTCTTCAAGATTTACAAGACAAAGAATAGAAAGCGATGAGGCCGTGAGTCGCATGGTGTGCGTGAGTCTCTACCTCTGTGGTCAGAGGGAAGGCTTCCCAGCCATCTTCTCCCTCTTGCCATTGGCTTTCGATTTGTGTCTGTAACACGCTGGAATATGCACCATCCACCAGCATGACCTCTTTACGACTGGGAACACACAACTACGAGAGAAAGTCTGACTCATATGCTATATGCGTTTACCTGTTGATTCATTATTTACACACGGATGTTACCAGTTCCATTTCTGTTGCAGATGATTGACGAACAGATATCAACCTCACATTTTTTCTTCAAAAGACGAACATTCAGCGTCCCTAAATACGGATCAGTACTGGACTAGCTCTCGCTTGTTTGATTATCTTAATGTAGATTTCATATGTATATGATCTATATATGCTAATGAAATGTCATTTATATTCTTATATTTATTGGAATAACAATATGGCACAGTGTGTCGACCATGTGAACAATAACAACATAGGAATCTCTTCCTAAATCTACGAGAGTAAAACAGTGAAGGAGTTCGCAAGTAAGATGGTGGCGAGTGTGTAGTTAAGCGTAGGGCGCAGGAGGGGCCGGGTAGGAGGGCTTGTGGTCGGGGTACTGGGCCTCACCCTCGTAGGTCACCACAGTCTCCAGACCGTCGCCGTTGTCTGCATACTGAACGATCTGCTTGCGACCGTCGGGTAGGTCCACCGTGTAGCTGCCCTCCGTCTTGTAGCCATCGCGGCTCTCCGAGTGGTCGTAGTTAGCGCCGGAGTAGTCGTCAGCCACGCCATACTTATAGGTGTACTTTGGGGGAACCTGGATAATCAGAGGGAAACGTTGGTCAAAGTCTTCGACTGACGAAGAAATTATTGACCAATACTGTATGATCATCAAAACAAAAGAACTGAGGCAACATACGGAATTGACAGATTCTAAATCTTCTACGTTGTCGATGACTTTACTTGTGGCGCTGTGGAGCTACAAAAAAGAAATATATATATATATATATATATATATATATATATATATATATATATATATATATATATATATATATATATATATACTTATGTAAGTAGGAGAGATGGCCAGAGAGCGTTATTGGATTACGTGTTAATTGACAGGCGCGCGAAAGAGAGACTTTTGGATGTTAATGTGCTGAGAGGTGCAACTGGAGGGATGTCTGATCATTGTCTTGTGGAAGCTAAGGTGAAGATTTGAATGGGTTTTCAGAAAATATGAGTGAATGTTGGGGTGAAGAGGGTGGTGAGAGTAAGTGAGCTTGGGAAGGAGACTTGTGTGAGGAAGTACCAGGAGAGACTGAGTACAGAATGGAAAAAGGTGAGAACAATGGAAGTAAGGGGAGTGGGGGAGGAATGGGATGTATTTAGGGAATCAGTGATGGATTGCGCAAAAGATGCTTGTGGCATGAGAAGAGTGGGAGGTGGGTTGATTAGAAAGGGTAGTGAGTGGTGGGATGAAGAAGTAAGAGTATTAGTGAAAGAGAAGAGAGAGGCATTTGGACGATTTTTGCAGGCAAAACATGAAATTGGGTGGGAGACGTATAAAAGAAAGAGACAGGAGGTCAAGAGAAAGGTGCAAGAGGTGAAAAAAAGGGCAAATGAGAGTTGGGGTGAGAGAGTATCATTAAATTTTAGGGAGAATAAAAAGATGTTCTGGAAGGAGGTAAATAAAGTGCGTAAGACAAGGGAGCAAATGGGAACTTCAGTGAAGGGCGCAAATGGGGAGGTGATAACAAGTAGTGGTGATGTGAGAATGAGATCGAGTGAGTATTTTGAAGGTTTGTTGAATGTGTTTGATGATAGAGTGGCAGATATAGGGTGTTTTGGTCGAGGTGCTGTGCAAAGTGCGAGGGTTAGTGAAAATGAGTTGGTAAACAGAGAAGTGGTAGTAAAAGCTTTGCGGAAGATGAAAGCCGGCAAGGCAGCAGGTTTGGATGGTATTGCAGTGGAATTTATTAAAAAAGGGGGTGACTGTATTGTTGACTGGTTGGTAAGGTTATTTGATGTATGTATGACTCATGGTGAGGTGCCTGAGGATTGGCGGAATGCGTGCATAGTGCCATTGTACAAAGGCAAAGGGGATAAGAGTGAGTGCTCAAATTACAGAGGTATAAGTTTGTTGAGTATTCCTGGCAAATTATATGGGAGGGTATTGATTGAGAGGGTGAAGGCATGTACAGAGCATCAGATTGGGGAAGAGCAGTGTGGTTTCAGAAGTGGTAGAGGATGTGTGGATCAGGTGTTTGCTTTGAAGAATGTATGTGAGAAATACTTAGAAAAGCAAATGGATTTGTATGTAGCATTTATGGATCTGGAGAAGGCATATGATAGAGTTGATAGAGATGCTCTGTGGAAGGTATTAAGAATATATGGTGTGGGAGGCAAGTTGTTAGAAGCAGTGAAAAGTTTTTATCGAGGATGTAAGGCATGTGTACGTGTAGGAAGAGAGGAAAGTGATTGGTTCTCAGTGAATGTAGGTTTGCGGCAGGGGTGTGTGATGTCTCCATGGTTGTTTAATTTGTTTATGGATGTGGTTGTTAGGGAGGTGAATGCAAGAGTTTTGGAAAGAGAGGCAAGTATGAAGTCTGTTGGGGATGAGAGAGCTTAGGAAGTGAGTCAGTTGTTGTTCGCTGATGATACAGCGCTGGTGGCTGATTCATGTGAGAAACTGCAGAAGTTGGTGACTGAGTTTGGTAAAGTGTGTGAAAGAAGAAAGTTGCAACTTGCCTGCCACACCGTATATCCTTAATACCTTCTATCAACTCTCTCATATGCCTTCTCCAGATCCATAAATGCTACATGCAAATCATTTGCTTTTCTAAGTATTTCTCACATACATTCTTTAAAGCAAACTTATACCTCTGTAATTTGAACACTCATTTTTATCCCCTTTACATGTATAAATATATATATATATATATATATATATATATATATATATATATATATATATATATATATATATATATATATATATGTATATATATATATATATATATATATATATATATATATATATATATATATATATATATATATATATATATATATATATATATATATATATATATTTTTTTTTTTTTTTTTTTGCTTTGTCGCTGTCTCCCGCGTTTGCGAGGTAGCGCAAGGAAACAGACGAAAGAAATGGCCCAACCCACCCCCATACACATGCCTTGATTCAATCCACTGACAACACGTCAACCCCGGTATACCACATCGATCCAATTCACTCTATTCTTTGCCCTCCTTTCACCCTCCTGCATGTTCAGGCCCCGATCACACAAAATCTTTTTCACTCCATCTTTCCACCTCCAATTTGGTCTCCCTCTTCTCCTCGTTCCCTCCACCTCCGACACATATATCCTCTTGGTCAATCTTTCCTCACTCATTCTTTCCATGTGACCAAACCATTTCAAAACACCCTCTTCTGCTCTCTCAACCACGCTCTTTTTATTTCCACACATCTCTCTTACCCTTACGTTACTTACTCGATCAAATCACCTCACACCACACATTGTCCTCAAACATCTCATTTCCAGCACATCCATCCTCCTGCGCACAACTCTATCCATAGTCCACGCCTCGCAACCATACAACATTGTTGGAACAACTATTACTTCAAACATACCCATTTTTGCTTTCCGAGATAATGTTCTCGACTTCCACACATTCTTCAAGGCTCCCAGAATTTTCGCCCCCTCCCCCACCCTATGATCCACTTCCGCTTCCATGGTTCCATCCGCTGCCAGATCCACTCCCAGATATCTAAAACACTTCACTTCCTCCAGTTTTTCTCCATTCAAACTCACCTCCCAATTGAATTGACCCTCAACCCTACTGTACCTAATAACCTTGCTCTTATTCACATTTACTCTTAACTTTCTTCTTTCACACACTTAACCAAACTCAGTCACCAGCTTCTGCAGTTTCTCACATGAATCAGCCACCAGCGCTGTATCATCAGCGAACAACAACTGACTCACTTCCCAAGCTCTCTCATCCCCAACAGACTTCATACTTGCCCCTCTTTCCAAAACTCTTGCATTCACCTCCCTAACAACCCCATCCATAAACAAATTAAACAACCATGGAGACATAACACACTCCTGCCGCAAACCTACATTCACTGAGAACCAATCACTTTCCTCTCTTCCTACACGTATATATATATATATATATATATATATATATATATATATATATATATATATATATATATATATATATATATATATATATATATATATATATATATTATTTTTTTTTTTATTATACTTTGTCGCTGTCTCCCGCGTTTGCGAGGTAGCGCAAGGAAACAGACGAAAGAAATGGCCCAACCCCCCCCCATACACATGTATATACATACGTCCACACACGCAAATATACATACCTACACAGCTTTCCATGGTTTACCCCAGACGCTTCACATGCCTTGCTTCAATCCACTGACAGCACGTCAACCCCAGTATACCACATCGCTCCAATTCACTCTATTCCTTGCCCTCCTTTCACCCTCCTGCATGTTCAGGCCCCGATCACACAAAATCTTTTTCACTCCATCTTTCCACCTCCAATTTGGTCTCCCTCTTCTCCTTGTTCCCTCCACCTCCGACACATATATCCTCTTGGTCAATCTTTCCTCACTCATCCTCTCCATGTGCCCAAACCACTTCAAAACACCCTCTTCTGCTCTCTCAACCACGCTCTTTTTATTTCCACACATCTCTCTTACCCTTACGTTACTCACTCGATCAAACCACCTCACACCACACATTGTCCTCAAACATCTCATTTCCAGCACATCCATCCTCCTGCACACAACTCTATCCATAGCCCACGCCTCGCAACCATACAACATTGTTGGAACCACTATTCCTTCAAACATACCCATTTTTGCTTTCCGAGATAATGTTCTCGACTTCCACACATTCTTCAAGGCCCCCAGGATTTTCGCCCCCTCCCCCACCCTATGATCCACTTCCGCTTCCATGGTTCCATCCGCTGCCAGATCCACTCCCAGATATCTAAAACACTTCACTTCCTCCAGTTTTTCTCCATTCATATATATATATATATAATTTTTTTTTCTTTTATATATATATATATATATATATATATATATATATATATATATATATATATATATATATATATATATTTTCCCTGGGGATAGGGGAGAAAGAATACTTCCCACGTATTCCCTGCGTGTCGTAGAAGGCGACTAAAAGGGGAGGGAGCGGGGGGCTGGAAATCCTCCCCTCTCGTTTTTTTTTTAATTTTCCAAAAGAAGGAACAGAGAATTGGGCCAGGTGAGGGTATTCCCTCAAAGGCCCAGTCCTCTGTTCTTAACGCTACCTCGCTAATGCGGGAAATGGCGAATAGTTTGAAAGAAAAGAAAAAGAATATATATATATATATATATATATATATATATATATATATATATATATATATATATATATATATACATATTTCCCTGGGGATAGGGAAGAAAGAATACTTCCCACGTATTCCCTGCTTGTCGTAAAAGGCGACTAAAAGGGAAGGGAGCGGGGGGCTGGAATGAGTGAGGAAAGATTGACCAAGAGGATATATGTGTCGGAGGTGGAGGGAACGAGGAGAAGTGGGAGACCAAAATGGAGGTGGAAAGATGGAGTGAAAAAGATTTTGTGTGATCGGGGCCTGAACATGTAGGAGGATGAAAGGAGGGCAAGGAATAGAGTGAATTGGATCGATGTGGTATACCGGGGTTGACGTGCTGTCAGTGGATTGAATCAGGGCATGTGAAGCGTCTGGGGTAAACCATGGAAAGTTGTGTGGGGCCTGGATGTGGAAGGGGAGCTGTGGTTTTGGGCATTATTGCATGACAGCTAGAGACTGAGTGTAAACGAATGGGGCCTTTGTTGTCTTTTCCTAGTGCTACCTCGCACACATGAGGGGGAAGGGGGATGGTATTCCATGTGTGGCGAGGTGGCGATGGGAATGAATAAAGGCAGACAGTATGAATTGTGTGCATGGGTATATATGTATGTGTCTGTGTGTGTATATATATGTGTACATTGAGATGTATAGGTATATATATTTGCGTGTGTGGACGTGTATGTATATACATTGTGTATGGGGGTGGGTTGGGCCATTTCTTTCGTCTGTTTCCTTGCGCAACCTCTCAAACGCGGGAGACATCGATAAAGCAAAATGAAAATAAATATATATATATATATATATATATATATATATATATATATATATATATATATATATATATATATATATTGCGCGTGATCAAGTATATTCCCAAGAGTTCACGGGGAAAATGAAACACGATAATGTCCCAAATGCACTTTCGTGTAATAGTCACATCTTCAGGGTAGACACAAGAGAGAAATATAACAGTCGGTTGATACGCAACGAAGAGGCGTACAATCGCATGTTTACCAAATGGCGTCCTAGCTACGTCTCTTCGTTGTATATCTACTGACTGTTATACTTCTCTCTTGTGTCTCCCCTGATGATGTGATTATTACACGAAAGTGCATTTGGGAACTTATCTTGTTTCAACTTCCACATGGACTCTTAGGAATATATATATATATATATATATATATATATATATATATATATATATATATATATATATATATATATATATATATATATATATATATATATATATATATATATATATATATATACACACAAACACAATTTCAAGCATAAATTCATCATGCATGATCAAATCTTGGCTTGACTGACATCTACTGACATCTGCCAAAGGTCCTGTAGGTGCAGAGCAAAACACGCCTGTGTAAACATTCATTAAACTGTTAATAGTAAGAACGTTCTTGATAAGTTACCATCTTTGTTAGGTTCTTGAACGGGAAAAAATATACTAAAGTTGACAGGAAATATTACGAACCACAATGTCGCAGAATAAGAGTTTGAGGTTACGGGTTGGATTATTAGGACTAATGTCATAAAGTATCGCTTGATTTATCATGTATGATATGATTCAAAGATTCTTTTTCCACTTTTGAGCCACAGTTGGAAGGAAAAATTATATATGTCTGAGAACATATACGTGACAAAGAACTGAGAATGAGATAATCTACTTTAGTAGACAGAGGCTTCACATTATGACCCGTGGGTCGTAGCTATTGTATCAGCACACTATAATTCAACCAAAAGCACAGTGGTATCTTGGTAAATAAATACACAAATAAAAATAGCAACTCCCCCTCATGCCGAAGCAATGGAGTTCTTGAAGTAAAAGTTAGTTCATCAGTGTAGCGCACCATGAGACCGCCCTACGGAAGGTGATTGGATATATGAAGCGCCCACTGCACCTGCAGCTACCTGGAGGAGAATATGTCGCCTTCCATTGTCGGTCAATTTATCCAACAATAAGTGCAAACTTTCCTTCATGCAAACATTTTCCTCACTCTTATATCCGTCATACTAACGCTCTACCGATTCTTGTATTCCTTCGCGTTATCCATCTACACAACGCTCTCTTCTTGTTTTCTCTGATGTCAACAATGGTGCTAATCCCCTCTGTATATACTTTATGTTCACAGTATCTATTAGAATTTCGGCTTTCGTATTCGACCCTTTGCTTCTGAGTTCGGAACGCTGGCCATATACATGGTGAGAGTGTATGTGGTCTTAGAATGATCTTTGATACCTGAAGATGATGTTCATGCTTTTGGGTTGACGTTGACGGCCTTACTGATCCCTGGCAGTTGACAAGGCTAAGGGCCAAATAGCCAACCAGCCAACCAACCAAACAACTCGAGAGCTGCGTGTAACATCGTCTTCATTGTTGACACCACCTCCCACGCCTCAGGTGTTGGAGGCGGAACCAGATGCCACAGGGGAACTGCTGGGATCGAGGCAGCAACGATCTACGTACACAAGAAGTGATCTTAAAGGTTGAGAACTTACGTCAGGGTAGGTTTCCTCGGGGGCGTGGTATGAAGGAGGAGGTGGGGCGTAGTGGGGGCGGTCCACGTAGACGGGGACATCTTCCCCCTGGGCAAGGGAGGCTAGGCAGGCGATCACGATGGCAATCTGAAACACAAAGATGTCATGCAAGTCAGCAAACGCTAGTTCCAGCGTCTCATGCAACACAGGATATTGGCCAAGGTATATCTGTTGAACAGACGCAAGTATGGCAGAGTCGTGGGGAACACGTATACCTTAAGAGACATGTCTGTCAGCTGTTGCCAGGAACCAAGTGGAGGCCTTATATATACCCGGGAAGAGCGACTTTCTACTACGGTCGGCAAGTTGTGAGTTTCCACACTTTCCCCCGCACGCCTCCTCCCACCCTCTTTTTTCTTTCTTTTCTCCTAAAATGAGTTAATGAGGGAAAGAAAACCATAGACTGTTGGTGAGTGGAGAGTTTGGCATAGTTATTTCGGCACACACACACACACACACACACACACACACACACACACACACACACATGCAGGAAAGTATTCACCAGAGGTGATAGACAAAGGACAGAAAGGGATACAAGAAAATATTGCAGTTGAAACTTAAGTCACAGAAGACACCAAATATAGCAAAAAGGACAGAAGGCTTTCGTCAGTACCACAGAGATGGTAAGGAACGACCAGAAATAAAACTGTCCAAGTATCATATTCAGCTACAAATGGTTTAGTAGTAAATAGAGAAACCTGAAATTTAAGGATTGTGTCAGGCAAAATGTATCTAATATTGCTGGACTTCGGGAAAAAGAATTGACTACAAGGTAAGATCACACATATCGTGTACACAGGGATACATGATACTACAAAGGCGAGGAAAATACAAATGAGGCGCAAAATTGGTCCTATTTTTTAAGAAACCACCACCGTGGTTTGGTGGTTAGCCGTCCTGACCGTCACGCATTTACAGCTGCATAGAGTCGAGTGCGTAGGTTCGAATCCTCGTTGCTCCATTCGGTTCACAGTCAACCCAGCTGTTCATCCATCTTTAGGTGTTAGTCGATAATACGAGAACCTGGCTCAGGCTAGGGTTTATATTTATGGATGTGTGTGGATGTAACCAAGATGTGAAGACCCTTACTGGAAAAACAATCACTCTTGAAGTAGAACCTTCAGACACAATTGAAAATGTGAAGGAAAATAGTGAAATTGGAGAAAAATGTAGCTTAGACACTGAAGCTTATTGATACAGTGGTTAAATTGATGAGAACTGCTATTGACGTTTGTGTAAATAAATTATACATTTCCTTTTTTCCATAGCCAGAGGTTGAACCATTATGTGACATTCATTTTTTTTCCATTCATTTCAAGCTAGAAGTTTCAGTTTTCTAAATTGTTTCTTACATTTTTCATATGTATATATATGTATGTGTGTGTGTGTGTATATGTGCGTATGTATGTGTATGTGTGTGTATGTGTATATGTATATATATATGTATATTATCCCTGAGGATAGGGGTGAAAGAATACTTCCCACGTATTCCTCGCGTGTCGTAGAAAGCGACTAGAGGGGACGGGAGCGGGGGGCCAGAAATCCTCCCCTCCTTGTATTAACTTTCTAAAATGGGAAACAGAAGAAGGAGTCACGCGGGGAGTGCTCATCCTCCTCGAAGGCTCAGAGTGGGGTGCCTAAATGTGTGTGGATGTAACCAAGATGTGAAAAAAGGAGAGATAGGTAGTATGTTTGAGGAAAGGAACCTGGATGTTTTGGCTCTGAGTGAAACGAAGCTCAAGGGTAAAGGGGAAGAGTGGTTTGGGAATGTCTGGGGAGTAAAGTCAGGGGTTAGTGAGAGGACAAGAGCAAGGAAAGGAGTAGCAATACTCCTGAAACAGGAGTTGTGGGAGTATGTGATAGAGTGTAAGAAAGTAAATTCTCGATTAATATGGGTAAAACTGAAAGTTGATGGAGAGAGGTGCGTGATTATTGGTGCATATACACCTGGGCATGAGAAGAAAGATCAAGAGAGGCAAGTGTTTTGGGAGCAGCTGAATGAGTGTGTTAGTGGTTTTGATGCACGAGACCGGGTTATAGTGATGGGTGATCTGAATGCAAAGGTGAGTAATGTGGCAGTTGAGGGAATAATTGGTATACATGGGGTGTTCAGTGTTGTAAATGGAAATGGTGAAGAGCTTGTAGATTTATGTGCTGAAAAAGGACTGATGATTGGGAATACCTGGTTTTAAAAAGCGAGATATACATAAGTATACTTATGTAAGTAGGAGAGATGGCCAGAGAGCGTTATTGGATTACGTGTTAATTGACAGGCGTGCGAAAGAGAGACTTTTGGATGTTAATGTGCTGAGAGGTGCAACTGGAGGGATGTCTGATCATTATCTTGTGGAGGCTAAGGTGAGGATCTGTATGGGTTTTCAGAAAAGAAGAGTGAATGTTGGGGTGAAGAGGGTGGTGAGAGTAAGTGAGCTTGAGAAGGAGACCTGTGTGAGGAAGTACCAGGAGAGACTGAGTACAGAATGGAAAAAGGTGAGAACAATGGAAGCAAGGGGAGTGGGGGAGGAATGGGATGTATTTAGGGAAGCAGTGATGGATTGCGCAAAAGATGCTTGTGGCATGAGAAGAGTGGGAGGTGGGTTGATTAGAAAGGGTAGTGAGTGGTGGGATGAAGAAGTAAGAGTATTAGTGAAAGAGAAGAGAGAGGCATTTGGACGATTTTTGCAGGGAAAAAATGCAATTGAGTGGGAGATGTATAAAAGAAAGAGACAGGAGGTCAAGAGAAAGGTGCAAGAGGTGAAAAAAAGGGCAAATGAGAGTTTGGGTGAGAGAGTATCATTAAATTTTAGGGAGAATAAAAAGATCTTCTGGAAGGAGGTAAATAAAGTGCGTAAGACAAGGGAGCAAATGGGAACTTTAGTGAAGGGCGCAAATGGGGAGGTGATAACAAGTAGTGGTGATGTGAGAAGGAGATGGAGTGAGTATTTTGAAGGTTTGTTGAATGTGTTTGATGATAGAGTGGCAGATATAGGGTGTTTTGGTCGAGGTGGTGTGAAAAGTGAGAGGGTTAGGGAAAATGATTTGGTAAACAGAGGAGAGGTAGTGAAAGCTTTGCGGAAGATGAAAGCCGGCAAGGCAGCAGGTTTGGATGGTATTGCAGTGGAATTTATTAAAAAAGGGGGTGACTGTATTGTTGACTGGTTGGTAAGGTTATTTAATGTATGTATGACTCATGGTGAGGTGCCTGAGGATTGGCGGAATGCGTGCATAGTGCCATTGTACAAAGGCAAAGGGGATAAGAGTGAGTGCTCAAATTACAGAGGTATAAGTTTGTTGAGTATTCCTGGTAAATTATATGGGAGGGTATTGATTGAGAGGGTGAAGGCATGTACAGAGCATCAGATTGGGGAAGAGCAGTGTGGTTTCAGAAGTGGTAGAGGATGTGTGGATCAGGTGTTTGCTTTGAAGAATGTATGTGAGAAATACTTAGAAAAGCAAATGGATTTGTATGTAGCATTTATGGATCTGGAGAAGGCATATGATAGAGTTGATAGAGATGCTCTGTGGAAGGTATTAAGAATATATAGTGTGGGAGGCAAGTTGTTAGAAGCAGTGAAAAGTGTTTATCGAGGATGTAAGGCATGTGTACGTGTAGGAAGAGAGGAAAGTCATTGGTTCTCAGTGAATGTAGGTTTGCGGTAGGGGTGTGTAATGTCTCCATGGTTGTTTAATTTGTTTATGGATGGGGTTGTTAGGGAGGTGAATGCAAGAGTTTTGGAAAGAGGGGCAAGTATGAAGTCTGTTGGGGATGAGAGAGCTTGGAAAGTGAGTCAGTTGTTGTTCGCTGATGATACAGCGCTGGTGGCTGATTCATGTGAGAAACTACAGAAGCTGGTCACTGAATTTGGTAAAGTGTGTGAAAGAAGAAAGTTAAGAATAAATATGAATAAGAGCAAGGTAATTAGGTACAGTAGGGTTGAGGGTCAAGTCAATTGGGAGGTAAGTTTGAATGGAGAAAAACTGGACGAAGTAAAGTGTTTTAGATATCTGGGAGTGGATCTGGCAGCGGATGGAACCATATAAGCGGAGGTGGATCATAGGGTGGGGGAGGGGGCGAAAATTCTGGGGGCCTTGAAGAATGTGTGGAAGTCGAGAACATTATCTCGGAAAGCAAAAATGGGTATGTTTGAAGGAATAGTGGTTCCAACAATGTTGTATGGTTGCGAGGCGTGGGCTATGGATAGAGTTGTGTGCAGGAGGATGGATGTGCTGGAAATGAGATGTTTGAGGACAATGTGTGGTGTGAGGTGGTTTGATCGAGTGAGTAACGTAAGGGTAAGAGAGATGTGTGGAAATAAAAAGAGCGTGGTTGAGAGAGCAGAAGAGGGTGTTTTGAAATGGTTTGGGCACATGGAGAGAATGAGTGAGGAAAGATTGACCAAGAGGATATATGTGTCGGAGGTGGAGGGAACGAGGAGAAGAGGGAGACCAAATTGGAGGTGGAAAGATGGAGTGAAAAAGATTTTGTGTGATCGGGGCCTGAACATGCAGGAGGGTGAAAGGAGGGCAAGGAATAGAGTGAATTGGATCGATGTGGTATACCGGGGTTGACGTGCTGTCAGTGGATTGAATCAGGGCATGTGAAGCGTCTGGGGTAAACCATGGAAAGCTGTGTAGGTATGTATATTTGCGTGTGTGGACGTATGTATATACATGTGTATGGGGGGGGGGGGGGGGTTGGGCCATTTCTTTCGTCTGTTTCCTTGCGCTACCTCGCAAACGCGGGAGACAGCGACAAAGTATAAAAAAAAAAAAAAATATATATATATATATATATATATATATATATATATATATATATATATATATATATATATATATATATATATATAAAAGCAAATGGATTTGTATGTAGCATTTATGGATCTGGAGAAGGCATATGATAGAGTTGATAGAGATGCTCTGTGGAAGGTATTAAGAATATATAGTGTGGGAGGCAAGTTGTTAGAAGCAGTGAAAAGTGTTTATCGAGGATGTAAGGCATGTGTACGTGTAGGAAGAGAGGAAAGTCATTGGTTCTCAGTGAATGTAGGTTTGCGGTAGGGGTGTGTAATGTCTCCATGGTTGTTTAATTTGTTTATGGATGGGGTTGTTAGGGAGGTGAATGCAAGAGTTTTGGAAAGAGGGGCAAGTATGAAGTCTGTTGGGGATGAGAGAGCTTGGAAAGTGAGTCAGTTGTTGTTCGCTGATGATACAGCGCTGGTGGCTGATTCATGTGAGAAACTACAGAAGCTGGTGACTGAATTTGGTAAAGTGTGTGAAAGAAGAAAGTTAAGAATAAATATGAATAAGAGCAAGGTAATTAGGTACAGTAGGGTTGAGGGTCAAGTCAATTGGGAGGTAAGTTTGAATGGAGAAAAACTGGACGAAGTAAAGTGTTTTAGATATCTGGGAGTGGATCTGGCAGCGGATGGAACCATATAAGCGGAGGTGGATCATAGGGTGGGGGAGGGGGCGAAAATCCTGGGAGCCTTGAAGAATGTGTGGAAGTCGAGAACATTATCTCGGAAAGCAAAAATGGGTATGTTTGAAGGAATAGTGGTTCCAACAATGTTTTATGGTTGCGAGGCGTGGGCTATGGATAGAGTTGTGCGCAGGAGGATGGATGTGCTGGAAATGAGATGTTTGAGGACAATGTGTGGTGTGAGGTGGTTTGCTCGAGTAAGTAACGTAAGGGTAAGAGAGATGTGCGGAAATAAAAAGAGCGTGGTTGAGAGAGCAGAAGAGGGTGTTTTGAAATGGTTTGGGCACATGGAGAGAATGAGTGAGGAAAGATTGACCAAGAGGATATATGTGTCGGAGGTGGAGGGAACGAGGAGAAGTGGGAGACCAAATTGGAGGTGGAAAGATGGAGTGAAAAAGATTTTGTGTGATCGGGGCCTGAACATGCAGGAGGGTGAAAGGAGGGCAAGGAATAGAGTGAATTGGATCGATGTGGTATACCGGGGTTGACGTGCTGTCAGTGGATTGAATCAGGGCATGTGAAGCGTCTGGGGTAAACCATGGAAAGCTGTGTAGGTATGTATATTTGCGTGTGTGGACGTATGTATATACATGTGTATGGGGGTGGGTTGAGCCATTTCTTTCGTCTGTTTCCTTGCGCTACCTCGCAAACGCGGGAGACAGCGACAAAGCAAAAAAAAAAAAAAAAATATATATATATATATATATATATATATATATATATATATATATATATATATATATATATATATATATATATATATATATATATATATATATATATATATATATTATTATCATTTTTATTTTGCTTTGTTGCTGTCTCCCGCGTTAGCGAGGTATCGCAAGGAAACAGACGAAGGAATGGCCCAACCAGCCCACATACACACGTATATACATACATGTCCACACACGCACAATATACATACCTATACATCTCAATGTACACATATATATACACACACAGACATATACATATATACACATGTACACAATTCATACTGTCTGCCTTTATTTGTTCCCATCGCCACCTCACCACACATGGAATAACAACCCCCTCCCCCCTCATGTGTGCGAGGTAGCGCTAGGAAAAACACCAAAGGCCCCATTCGTTCACACTCAGTCTCTAGCTGTCATGTAATAATGAACCGAAACCACAGCTCCCTTTCCACATCCAGTCCCCACACACTTTGCATGGTTTACCCCAGACGCTTCACATGCCCTGGTTCAATCCATTGACAGCACGTCGACCCCGGTATACCACATCGTTCCAATTCACTCTATTCCTTGCACGCCTTTCACCCTCCTGCATGTTCAGGCCCCGATCACTCAAAATCTTTTTCACTCCATCTTTCCACCTCCAATTTGGTCTCCCACTTCTCCTCGTTCCATCCACCTCTGACACATATCCTCTTGGTTAATCTTTCCTCACTCATTCTCTCCATGTGACCAAAACCTTTCAAAACACCCTTTTCTGCTCTCTCAACCACACTCTTTTTATATCCACACATCTCTCTCACCCTTACATTACTTACTCGATCAAACCACCTCACAACACATATTGTCCTCAAACATCTCATTTCCAGCACATCCACCCTCCTGCGCACAAATCTATCCATAGCCCACGCCTCGCAACCATATAACATTGTTGGAACCACTATTCCTTCAAACGTACCCATTTTTGCTTTCCGAGATAATGTTCTCGACTTCCAAACATTCTTCAAGGCTCCCAGGATTTTCGCCCCCTCCCCCACCCTAAGAGCCACTTCCGCTTCTATGGTTCCATCCGCTGCCAGATCCACTCCCAGATATCTAAAACACTTTACTTCCTCCAGTTTTTCTCCATTCAAACTTACCTCCCAGTTGACTTGACCCTCAACCCTACTGTATTTTTCGCCCCCTCCCCCACTCTATGATTCACTTCCGCTTCCATGGTTCCATCCGCTGCCAGATATCTAAAACACTTCACTCCCTCCAGCTTTTCTCCATTCAAACTTACCTCCCAATTTACTTGACCCTCAACCCTACTGTACCTAATAACCTTGCTCTTATTCACATTTACTCTTAACTTTCGTCTTTCACACACATTACCAAACTTAGTCACCAGTTTCTGCAGTTTCTTACATGAATCAGCCACCAGCGCTGTATCATCAGCGAACAACAACTGACTCACTTCCCAAGCTCTCTCATCCACAACAGACTGCATACTTGCCCCTCTTTCGGAAACTCTTGCATTCACCTCCCTAACAACCACATCCATAAACAAATTAAACAACCATGGAGACATCACACACCCCTGCCGCAAACCTACATTCACTGAGAACCAATCACTTTCCTCTCTTCCGACAAGTACACATGCCATACATCCTCCATAAAAACTTTTCACTGCTTCTAACAACTTGCCTCCCACACCATATATTCTTAATACCTTCCACAGAGCATCTCTATCAACTCTAGCATATGCCTTCTCCAGATCCATAAATGCTATATATAAATCCATTTGTTTTCCTAAGTATTTCTCGCATACATTCTTCAAAGCAAACACCTGATCCACACATCCTCTACCACTTCTGAAACCACACTGCTCTTCCCCAGTCTGATGCTCTGTACATGCCTTCACCCTCTCAATCAATACCGTCCCATATAATTTACCAGGAATACTCAACAAACTTATACCTCTGTAATTTGAGCACTCACTCTTATCCCCTTTGCCTTTGTACAATGGCACTATGCAAGCATTCCGCCAATCCTCAGGTACCTCACCATGAATCATACATACATTATATAACCTTACCAACCAGTCACCAATATATTCACCCCCTTTTTTGATAAATTCCACTGCAATGCCATCCAAACCTGCTGTTTTGCCGGCTTTCATCTTCCGTAAAGGTTTTACTACCTCTTCTCTATTTACCAAATCATTTTCCCTAACCCTCTCACTTTGAACACCACCTCGACCAAGACATCCCACATCTGCCACTCTATCATCAAACACATTCAACAAACCTTCAAAATACTCACTCCATCTCCTTCTCACATCACCACTACTTGTTATCACCTCCCCATTAGCCCGCTTCACTGAAGTTCCCATTTGCTCCCTTGTCTTACGCACTTTATTTACCTCCTTCCAAAACATCTTTTTATTCTCCCTGAAATTTAATGATACTCCCTCACCCCAACTCTCATTTGCCCTCTTTTTCACCTCTTGCACCTTTCTCTTGACCTCCTGCCTCTTTCTTTTATACCTCTCCCACTCATTTGCATTTTTTCCCTGCAAAAATTTTTCAAATGCCTCTCTCTTCTCTTTCACTGATAATCTTACTTCTTCATTTCACCACTCACTACCTTTTCTAATCAACCAACCTCCCACGCTTCTCATGCCACAAGCATCTTTTGCGCAAGCCAATACTGCTTCCCTAAATACATCCCATTCCTCCCCCACTCCCCTTACCTCCTTATCCCTGAGGATAGGGGATTAAGAATACTTCCCACGCCTCTCTCACGTGTCGTAGAAGGCGACTAAAGGGGACGGGAGCGGGGGGCCAGAAACCCTCCCCTCCTTGTATTTTAACTTTCTAAAAGGGGAAACAGAAGGAGTCACGCGAGGAGTGCTCATCATCCTCGAAGGCTCAGATTGGGTGTCTAAATGTGTGTGGATGTAACCAAGATAAGAAAAAAGGAGAGATAGGTAGTATGTTTGAGGAAAGGAACCTGGATGTTTTGGCTCTGAGTGAAACGAAGCTAAAGAGTAAAGGGGAAGAATGGTTTGGGAATGTCCTGGGAGTAAAGTCAGGGGTTACTGAGAGGACAAGAGCAAGGGAAGGAGTAGCACTACTCCTGAATCAGGAGTTGTGGGAGTATGTGATAGAGTGTAAGAAGGTAAATTCTAGTTTGATATGGGTAAAACTGAAAGTTGATGGAGAGAGATGGGTGATTATTGGTGCATATGCACCTGGGCATGAGAAGAAAGATCATGAGAGGCAAGTGTTTTGGGAGCAGCTGAATGAGTGTCTTAGTGGTTTTGATGCACAAGACCGGGTTATAGTGATGGGTGATTTGAATGCAAAGGAGAGTAATGTGGCAGTTGAGGGAATAATTGGTATACATGGAGTGTTCAGTGTTGTAAATGGAAACGGTGAAGAGCTTGTAGATTTATGTGCTGAAAAAGGACTGGTGATTGGGAATACCTGGTTTAAATAGCGAGTTATACATAAGTATACGTATGTAAGTAGGAGAGATGGCCAGAGAGCGTTATTGGATTACGTTTTAATTGATAGACGCACGCAAGATAGACTTTTGGATGTTAATGTGCTGAGAGGTGCAACTGGAGGGATGTCTGATCATTATCTTGTGGAAGCAAAGGTGAAGGTTTGTGGGGGTTTTCAGAAAAGAAGAGAGAATGTTGGGGTGAAGAGAGTGGTGAGAGTAAGTGATCTTGGGAAGGAGACTTGTGTGAGGAAGTGCCAGGAGAGACTGAGCACAGAATGGAAAAAGGTGATATATATATATATACATATATATATATATATATATATATATATATATATATATATATATATATATATATATATATATATATATATATATATATATATATATATATATATATATATATTCATACTATTCGCCATTTACGGCAATAGCGAGGTAGCGTTAAGAACAGAGGACTGGGCCTTTGAGGGAATATCCTCACCTGGCCCCTTTCTCTGTTCCTTATTTTGGAAAATTAAAAAAAACGAGAGGGGAGGATTTCCAGCCCTTCCATTTTACTCGCCTTCTACGACATGCAGGGAATACGTGGGAAGTATTCTTGCTCCCCTATATATATATATATATATTTTCCCCTCTCTCTCTCTCATATGTATTCGCCATTTCCCGCGTTAGCAAGGTAGCGTTAAGAACAGAGGACTGAGCCTTAGAGAAAATATCTTCACTTGGCCCCCTTCGCTGTTCCTTCTTTTCGAAAGAGTAAAACGGGAGGTAAGGATTCCAGCCCATCGCTCCCTCCCCTTTTAAACGCCTTCTACGACACGCAGGGAAGACATGGGAAGTATTCTTTCTCCCCTATCCCCAAGGGATCCATACTGTCATATATCTACTAATTCTCCGACTGCAATACAGCTGCTTTATAAAAATTTCCTCACTCTAGCCTAACAGTTACACACAATCCAATGAGTCTCACTCACAATCTCCACATTCATTCTCTCCTCTGACCTGTCTTTTCTTTCTGCCTCACCACACGTGGACTGCTGGCATTCTGTCCACGAACGCACACTCTCTTCTTATCACACATACAACTTTACAACACCGAACTCACAATAGTCTTCTTCTTCCTAACTCTAGGTTTTTATACAGTCTGTGCCATGCACTAGCCCTAGCCCTGCAATTTGTCAAAGGTTGGAGCAACATATAGTAGTGGGTAGGAACGTTAGACACGAGCATTAGATAGAGTTAGTAGGTTGGAGCATTAGGTAGACACATTAGGTAATAGTAGCCGGTGGAAACGTAAGGGAGCAGTCTCCGAAAACACTATGCTAGACCTGCCCTCTGCCAATGGCCCGCCAAAGATAAGGCACCAAAGGCCATGAAGCTGCAATAGACTTCACCAGTTATGTAGATTCTTTTGCCGCGACCATCCCCTCGAGGAAGTTCCCAAATGGAACAGTCATCATGTAGATATACAGATAGATAGACAAATTATATATATACCTATATATATAGTTATATATGTATATATATATATATATATATATATATATATATATATGTATATATATATATATATATATATATATATATATATATATATATATATATATATATATATATATATATATATATATATATATATATATATATAAATATATATATAAACATTTATTTTATTTATTTTGCTTTGTCGCTGTCTCCCGCGTTTGCGAGGTAGCGCAAGGAAACAGACGAAAGAAATGGCCCAACCCTCCCCCATACACAATGTATATACATACACTTCCACACACGCAAATATACATATCTATACATCTCAATGTACAAATATATATATACACACAGGCACATACATATATACCCATGCACACATTTCACACTGTCTGCCTTTATTCATTCCCATCGCCACCACGCCACACATGGAATACCATCCCCCTCCCCCCTCATGTGTGCGAGGTAGCTCTAGGAAAAGACAACAAAGGCCCATTCGTTCACACTCAGTCTCTAGCTGTCATGCAATAATGCCCGAAATCACAGCTCCCTTTCCACATCCAGGCCCCACACAACTTTCCATGGTTTACCCCAGACGCTTCACATGCCCTGATTTAATCCACTGACAGCACGTCAACCCCGGTATACCACATCTATCCAATTCACTCTATTCCTTGCACGCCTTTCACCCTCCTGCATATTTAGGCCCCGATCACTGAAAATCTTTTTCACTCCATCTTTCCACCTCCAATTTGGTCTCCCACTTCTCCTCGTTCCCTCCACCTCCGACACATATAACCTCTTGGTCAATCTTTCCTCACTCATTCTCTCCATGTGCCCAAACCATTTCAAAACACCCACTTCTGCACTCTCAACCACGCTCTTTTTATTTCCACACATCTCTCTTACCCTTACATTACTTACTCGATCAAACCACCTCACACCACACATTGTCCTCAAACATCTCATTTCCAGCACATCCACCCTCCTGCGCACAACTCTATCCATAGCCCACGCCTCGCAACCATACAACATTGTTGGAACCACTATTCCTTCAAACATACCCATATTTGCTTTCCGAGATAATGTTCTCGACTTCCACACATTCTTTAAGGCTCCCAGAATTTTCGCCCACTCCCCCACCCTATGATTCACTTCCCCTTCCATGGTTCCATCCTCTGCCAGATCCGATCCCAGATATCTAAAACGCTTTACTTCCTCCAGTTTCTCTCCATTTAAAATTACCTCCCAATTGACTTGACCCTCAACCCTACTGTACCTAATAACTTTGCTTTTATTCATATTTACTCTTAACTTTCTTCTTCCACACACTTTACCAAACTCAGTCACCAGCTTTTGCAGTTTCTCATATGAATCAGCCACCAGCGCTGTATCATCAGCGAACAACAACTGAATCACTTCCCAAGCTCTCTCATCCACAACAGACTGCATACTTGCCCCTCTTCCAAAACTCTTGCATTCACCTCCCTAACAACCCCACCCATAAAAAAATTAAACAACCATGAAGACATCACACCCCCCTGCCGCAAACCTACATTCACTGAGAACCAATCACTTTCCTCTCTTCCTGCACGTACACATGCCTTACATCCTCGATAAAAACTTTTCACTGCTTCTACCAACTTGCCTCCCACACCATATATTCTTAATACCTTCCACAGAGCATCTCTATCAACTCTATCATATGCTTTCTCCAGATCCATAAATGCTACATACAAATGCATTTGCTTTTCTAAGTATTTCTCACATACATTCTTCAAAGCAAATACCTGATCCACACATCCTCTACCACTTCTGAAACCACACTGCTCTTCCCCAGTCTGATGCTCTGTACATGCCTTCACCCTCTAAATCAATACCCTCCCATATAATTTACCAGGAATACTCAACAAACTTATTATTATTATTTATTTCTTATACTTTGTCGCTGTCTCCCGCGTTTGCGAGGTAGCGCAAGGAAACAGACGACAGAAATGGCCCAACCCCCCCCCCCCATACACATGTATATACATACGTCCACACACGCAAATATACATACCTACACAGCTTTACATGGTTTACCCCAGACGCTTCACATGCCTTGATTCAATCCACTGACAGCACGTCAACCCCGGTATACCACATCGCTCCAATTCACTCTATTCCTTGCCCTCCTTTCACCCTCCTGCATGTTCAGGCCCCGATCACACAAAATCTTATACCTCTGTAATTTGAGCACTCACTCTTATCCCCTTTGCCTTTGTACAATGGCACTATGCACGCATTCCGTCAGTCCTCAGGCACCTCACCATGAATCATACATACATTAAATAACCTTACCAACCAGTCAACAATACAGTCAACCCCTTTTTCAATAGATTCCACTGCAATACCATCCAATCCTGCTGCCTTGCCGGCTTTTATCTTCCGCAAAGCTTTTACTACCTCTTCTCTGTTTACCAAATCATTTTCCCTAACCCTCTCACTTTGAACGCCACCTCGACCAAAACACCCAATATCTGCCACTCTATCATCAAACACATTCAACAAACCTTCAAAATACTCACTCCATCTCCTCACATCACCACTACTTGTTATCACCTCCCCATTAACGCCCTTCACTGAAGTTCCCATTTGCTACCTTGTCTTACGCACTTTATTTACTTCCTTCTAAAACATCTTTTTATTCTCCCTAAAATTTAATGATACTCTCTCACCCCAACTCTCATTTGCCCTCTTTTTCACCTCTTGCACCTTTCTCTTGACCTCCTGTCTCTTTTTTTTATACATCTCCCACTCAATTGCATATTTTCCCTGCAAAAATCGTCCAAATGCCTCTCTATTCTCTTTCACTAATAATCTTACTTCTTCATCCCACCACTCACTACCCTTTTTAATGAACCCACCTCCCACGCTTCTCATGCCACAAGCATCTTTTGCGCAATCCATCACTGCTTCCCTAAATATACCCCATTCCTCCCACACTCCCCTTACTTCCATTGTTCTCACCCTTTTCCATTCTGTACTCATTCTCTCCTGGTACTTCCTCACACAAGTCTCCTATATATATATATATATATATATATATATTATATATATATATATATATATAATAAGTAATATATATATATATATTAATATAATATATTTATCTATATTATATATATATATCCCTGGGGATTGGGAGAAAGAATACTTCCCACGCATTCCTACGTGTCGAAGAAGGTGACAAAAGGGGACGTGAGCGGGGGGCCAAAACCCTCCCCTCCTTGTGTTTTAACTTTCTAAAAGAAGAAGGAGTCACGCGAGATGCTCAACCTCCTCGAAGGCTCATATTGGGGTGTCTAAATGTGTGAGGGGATGTAACCAATGAGAGAAAAGAAGATAGGTAGTAAGTTTGAGGAAAGGAACCTGATGTTTTTGGCTCTGAGTGGGAAACGAAGTTCAAAGGTAAAGGGGAAGATGTTTGGGAATGTCTTGGAAGTAAAGTCAGGGGTTACTGAGAGGAACAAGATCAAGGGAAGGAGTAGCACTACACTTGGAATCAGGATTGTGGGAGTATGTGATAGAGTGAAAGAATTA
>NC_092240.1:42640615-42663115 GCF_036320965.1 Panulirus ornatus
CTTCGGACCATTGGTGTTTGAGCACCTATCTAATGGAGAATAATACTGAGAAAATTAGTGAACATAAGAAAGAAGATTAATAACTAAATGTACAGCGACGGTTACTCATGACTTCCAGAGGAAGTTGATATAGGAGCAAATGTGTTTGAAAGAAAGGCAGTTGGTAAGACTGAATTAAGAATTAGAGGAAACTACAACGAAATATAATGACGTTGAAAATGATCATGATTTATGACTACGTACAGAGGAGGAGGAGGAGGATCTTCACAATGTTATTGAGACGCATGCTAGGACTATTGAAACTTAGGTCGTGAAGAAACTATCAAGACCACATGCTGGCTCACCTGCCACTCCTCAACCTACACACAACTTTACTGATCTCTGAAGGGACCAATTGTCTGAGGACCAAATAGGATTCCTTAATCTTGGAATCAATTGTCATCCAGACCCAGAATATGAACAGGCTAACAAGGTGGAACTCTCTATCCTCTGTGATGACTTGTGTATATTACACAGAGACGGGAAGATTATAGTGAACCTCGACTTGCAGGAACAGTTACAGGTCGAGAGTACCAAAAGAACGCATCACCTCCGAAAGGGTTACTCACACCACGTCTACGGGAAGCGGCCAAACAACTGCGTAATAATGAGAGGATCATTGTCAGACGTGCAGACAAGTCGAACACTTTAGTCATCCTTGACCTAAAGGATTACGTAGAGAAATGTGAGACCAGACGGCAAGATCCTACAGAATTTCAACAGATTTCAAGAAACTCCACAAATAGACTCAAAAAGCGCTTAAAGTTTATTGACATCCGGAGACATAGTCATCCGCAAGGCATCACAGCTTCCCTGGATGTGGAGTCTCTCTTCACAAATGTACCAGTGGAGAGGACAGTAGACATAATCCTGGATTATGTTTTCCAACATCATGTCTTATCTCCCCTGAAGATGCCCAGAAATATATTGAGAAAAATGATACGTGTCTGCACCATGGAAACACCTTTCTGATGGCTGCAAGGCAAGCTTTATCAGCAGGTGGATGGAGTAGCCATGGGGTCCCTCCTGGAGGTTCTTTTTGCGCAGGTATTTGTGTCCTATGTTGTACTACAGTGCTGCGACCTGAGAGCATGACACCCCAGGTTTACTGCAGATATGTAGACGACATTTTTACCTGCGTTGATATCTTAACCTCACTGGAAAACCTCCGTAATCGACTCCAAGAAACTTTAGGCTTAAGATTTACAGTAAAGTTGAATGATAATGATAAGATAATTTTTTTGGATGTAATGGTGAGTGCCACAACTGGATCTTTCATCACCGACGTTTACAGAAAGCCCACCAACCAAGGTAAACGTATGAATGGATTAAGTAAGTATACTCAAAATTACAGGAGGAGTGTTACTCGTGCATACGTGAGGAGAGTGATCAGGGTGTGCTCAACCTGGCAACTTCAACGTGTCAGGCAAATGTTAATTAACAATGGATATTCAAACACTGAATTTGATACCATTGTGAACAACATACTGGAGCAACATCTCGTGGCAAACAGACAACCTCAACGTTACAGTATTAAAGTTCACTATAGTAACACATTTACGACATCATATCGTAAGGACGAGAAGGTCGTGCGCGATATTGAGGCCAGAAACTGCAAAGCGATTGATGAAGACAAGGATATCAGTCTGATGATATACTATATTAGTAACACTCCTCAACATTAACAACACTCAACATTAGCAACACTCCTTAACATTAACAACACTCAACATTAGCAACATTCCTCAACATCAACAACACTCAACATTAGCAACACTCCTTAACATTAACAACACTCAACATTAGCAACATTCCTCAACATCAACAACACTCAACATTAGCAACACTCCTTAACATTAACAACACTCAACATTAGCAACATTCCTCAACATCAACAACATTCAACATTAGCAACATTCCTCAACATCAACAACACTCAACATTAGCAACATTCCTCAACATCAACAACACTCTCAACATTAACACACACTCCTCAACATTAACAACATTCTCAACATAAACAACACTCCTCAACATTAACAACATCGTCAACATACAACCTCAACATTAACACATCTCAACATAACAACACTCCTCAACATTAGCAACACTCGTCAACATAAACAACACTCCTCAACATTAACAACATTCGTCAACATAAACAACACTCCTCAACATTAACAACATTAACAACACTCCTCAACATTAGCAACATTCTCAAATAACAACACTCCTCAACATTAACAACACTCAACATTAGCAACACTCCTCAATATTAACACACTCCTCAACATTAACAACACTCACAAGCAACACTCCTCAACATATAATAACACACTCAACATTAGCAACATTCTCAACATAAACAACACTCTCAACATTAGCAACACTCCTCAACATTAAAACACTCAACATTACAACATCCTCAACATCAACAACACTCAACATTAACAACACTCCTCTAAACATTAACAACACTCAACATTAACAACACTCCTCAACATTAACAACACTCAACATTAGCAACATTCCTCAACATCAACAACACTCCTCAACATTAGCAACACTCCTCAACATTAACAACACTCAACATTAGCAACACTCCTTAACATCAACAGCACTCCTCAACATTAACAACACTCCTTAACATTAATAACACTCAACATTAGCAACATTCCTCAACATTAACAACACTCAACATTAGCAACACTCCTTAACATTAATAACACTCAACATTAGCAACATTCCTCAACATCAACAACACTCAACATTAGCAACACTCCTTAACATTAATAACACTCAACATTAGCAACATTCCTCAACATCAACAACACTCAACATTAGCAACACTCCTTAACATTAACAACACTCAACATTAACAACACTCCTCAACATTAACAACACTCAACATTAGCAACATTCCTCAACATCAACAACACTCCTCAACATTAGCAACACTCCTCAACATTAACAACACTCAACATTAGCAACACTCCTTAACATCAACAGCACTCCTCAACATTAACAACACTCCTTAACATTAATAACACTCAACATTAGCAACATTCCTCAACATTAACAACACTCAACATTAGCAACACTCCTTAACATTAATAACACTCAACATTAGCAACATTCCTCAACATCAACAACACTCAACATTAGCAACACTCCTTAACATTAATAACACTCAACATTAGCAACATTCCTCAACATCAACAACACTCAACATTAGCAACACTCCTTAACATTAACAACACTCAACATTAACAACACTCCTCAACATTAACAACACTCAACATTAGCAACATTCCTCAACATCAACAACACTCCTCAACATTAGCAACACTCCTCAACATTAACAACACTCAACATTAGCAACACTCCTTAACATCAACAGCACTCCTCAACATTAACAACACTCAACATTAGCAACACTCCTCAACATTAACAACACTCAACATTAGCAACACTCCTCAACATTAACAGCACTCCTCAACATTAACAACACTCCTCAACATTAACAACACTCCTCAACATTAGCAACATTCATCAACATCAACAGCACTCCTCAACATTAACAGCATTCCTCAACATTTACAACACTCAACATTAGCAACATTCCTCAACATCAACAACACTCCTCAACATTAGCAACACTCCTCAACATTAACAACACTCAACATTAGCAACACTCCTCAACATTAACAAAACTCAACATTAGCAACACTCCTCAACATTAACAACACTCCTCAACATTAGCAACACTCCTCAACATTAACAACACTCAACATTAGCAACACTCCTCAACATTAACAAAACTCAACATTAACAACACTCCTCAACATTAACAACACTCCTCAACATTAGCAACACTCCTCAACATTAACAGCACTCCTCAACATTAACAAAACTCAACATTAGCAACACTCCTCAACATTAACAACACTCCTCAACATTAGCAACACTCCTCAACATTAACAGCATTCCGCAACATTTACAACACTCAACATTAGCAACATTCCTCAACATTAACAACACTCCTCAACATTAGCAACACTCCTCAACATTAACAGCATTCCGCAACATTTACAACACTCAACATTAGCAACATTCTCAACATAAACAACACTCCTCAACATTAGCAACATTCGTCAACATTAACAACACTCCTCAACATTAACAACATTAACAACACTCCTCAACATTAGCAACACTCCTCAATATTAACAACACTCCTCAACATTAACACACACACTCAACATCCTCAACAAAACATTCGTCAACATAACAACACTCCTCAACATTAACAACATCCTCAACATTACAAATTATCAACACTCCTCAACATTACAACATTCGTCAACATATAACAACACTCCTCAACATTAACAACATTCGTCAACATAACAAACTCCTCACATTCACATTAACAACACTCCTCAACATTAGACAACATCCTCAATACAACATCTAACATACACACTCCTCAACATTACAACATCCTCATATTACAACACTCCTCAACATTAACAACATTCGTCAACATATAACAACACTCTCAATAACAAATCGCAATAAACAACACTCCTCAACATTAATTCAACAACAACTCTCAACATTAAACACTCCTCAACATTAGCAGCATTCAACATTAACAACACTCCTCAACATTAACAACATTCGTCAACATAAACAACACTCCTCAACATTAACAACATTCGTCAACATAAACAACACTCCTCAACATTAACAACACTCAACATTAGCAACACTCCTCAATATTAACAACACTCCTCAACATTAACAGCATTCGTCAACATTAGCAACACTCCTCAACATTAGAAACATTCGTCAACACTAACAACACTCCTCAACATTAACAACACTCCTCAACATTAACAACATTCGTCAACATAAACAACACTCCTCAACATTAGCAACATTCGTCAACATAAACAACACTCCTCAACATTAGCAACATTCGTCAACATAAACAACACTCCTCAACATTAACAACATTCGTCAACATTAACAACACTCCTCAACATTAACAACATTCGTCAACATAAACAACACTCCTCAACATTAGCAACATTCGTCAACATTAGCAACACTCCTCAACATTAACAACACTCCTCAACATTAGCAACATTCGTCAACATAAACAACACTCCTCAACATTAGCAACTTTCGTCAACATAAACAACACTCCTCAACATTAGCAACATTCGTCAACACTAACAACACTCCTCAACATTAGCAACATTCGTCAACATAAACAACACTCCTCAACATTAACAACACTCCTCAACATTAGCAACATTCGTCAACATTAACAACACTCCTCAACATAAACAACACTCCTCAACATTAGCAACATTCGTCAACACTAACAACACTCCTCAACATTAGCAACATTCGTCAACATAAACAACACTCCTTAACATTAGTAACATTCGTCAACATTAACAACACTCCTCAACATTAACAACACTCCTTAACATTTCCCAAGGAGTCTGCCAGCTGACCGGTGTCAAATGCAAACAGCAACTGACTCACGTCCAATACCTCCGTATCTCAAGCATACTGTGATCCCATCCTCAATCCAAGACCCTTGCATTTACCTTCCTTTTCACCCTATCCATGAAGAGAATAAACACTTCATAGGTACATCACACAGCTCACTTTCCTCCCCTCCAGCTAGTACAGATGTCTGACTCTCCCAGTAACAAAATCTCCACTGATAGACTAGCTCTCCATTTGCTCCATGTATATGTAACATCTTCCACAAAACATCTTTGTCGACCATATTATACGTTTTCTCCAGATCTGTGAATTCCAAATATAATTCTTTCTTCTCCAAGAATTTCTCACACATATTCTTCATAGCAGAGACCTGGCCCACTTACCCTCTACCCTGCCTGGAACCACTTTGTTCCTTACGGATCATCTGCTACGTTCACACCAACCTCTCTGTCACAACTCCCCCATACACCTCACTTGGTCTACGTAACACTACACCTGCACTCCAGCAGTCCTCAGCAACAACACTATCACACGCAATCTCACCGATTTCTGACGCTTCCCTGCATTTCACGTGTTGCGAAGCTTTCATTAAACTCTCTCCTTTAACCATCTCATTTGCCGTAGGTCTTTTGGTCATCATGCTTCCTCTTCCCAAGCATACGACCTCATGCTCCCTGTCATCTAATTCTTTTAGTCTTTCAAAATACTCACTCCATTTCTTTGTCATAATTATTTGATTGTTACAACTTCTGCTAGCTGTTGCCTCTATTTGTTCTCCTGTTCTCCTTACACAGGTCACTTCGTTCCAAAACATTTTTCAATTTTTTCTGATGTTCACCGAGACTCACTCTCTCCTTATCTCTTATATGCCTTCTTTTTCGCTTTCGTACCTCTTTCTTGACCTCCTGTCACTTTCTCTTGTTCACCTTCCAATCACTAGTAGTCTTTCCACGCAGTTATTGTCCATACACTTCCCTTTTCTGCCTCGCTATCTGTCTAACTTCCTCATTCCATCACTCACTACCCTTTCTCAAACGTCCACTCTCCAGCTTTTTCATCCCACACCATTCTCTTGCACCCATAAATCCCGCCATCCTTAATACTTTTCACTCCTCCTCCACTCGCCTAGTTTCATTTAATTTCACCTTTTTTCATCCTTCCCTCAATCTCTTATGGTGTTTCTTCACACACACACACACACACACACACACACACACAACCACACACTTCTTTTACACGTTTGTAACTTCGTTTCCTGAGCCCACCCCCAACTTTCATATTCGTCTCAACCAATGAATAAGACATTTCACCTTTCTTATTGTATCCATGTCATTTAACGCATGACCTATAAACTCTCGTTCATCCCATACCCATTCACCAACGTATACTTATGAGTACACCTCTTCCTGACCCACTTAACCCATGTATTTCTCACTACCATTCGTTTATCAATGCACAATACGATATCTGCATCAGATCTAATGACCCCGAGTTATATACCCTCAGCTACCACACCAGCCAGCCATGCTGTCACATCCCTAAACATCAATATTTGATCCCTTGTGGTGGTTAGTCGGTGTTTACATATATGTTTCTGTGTATATGTTTGTGTTCTATACTCATTTTTCACACATACCCACAATTGTGTTTGTAGCGTAAACGTGTTTTTTTTTTTTCTGTTTAGCTGGACTGAAGTCTCATTGAGCGAACGGCAGCGGTGGTTATCCGAAGATGACATTGATTATCAACAGTGAGTATCAAAAGATGAAAAGAATTAGGTTTTGTTAGCCACGTACAGTTCCGGCCAAAAATTCACTCGATACCGTTGGTGAAACCTGGCATTTGGCAGAAGTTGTCACTATATAGTAATTGTAGTTTCATTCACGGTTCCGAAAGCATATGTAAGAGACAATGTTATTGGTTCATTGCTGCTGAACGCTCTTTGTGCATTCACAAACAACAATACAGTTACGAATTTGTCAACATTCAAGTCAATCAGTTCGAAACCTCTATAAACGGCGTGCATAATACTGACGTATCGAATATACTGAAGCACAGGTGCAATGTTTTGAAAGTAGATATCAGACACACAACTGCAAGAATATTGGACGAAACAATGTGACACAGTTTGTGAGTCATCTAGCTGTAGTGGGACGCTGTAGGAAGTAAAGCTACTCATGGCACTTTGCGCACGTCATCTCCATCCCAAAAGGCTCCGGACGCCTTACGAATATAAATTCGTTTCGACCTGTTGCGCTCACGAGCTGCATTTGTAAGGTCATGGAGAGAATGGTTAACAGAAGGCTACTTTTTTCTGTTAGAATCGAAGGGTTTATTAAACGATCAACAGGATGCTTTCCGTCGTAAGATCATTTAATACACCTAGACCATTCTATCCTATAGGCATTTAGTAAAGAGCGTTTTTTGGTTGCTGTATTTTTAGATTCAGAAAAAGCCTTCGACATGACATGGCGAAACGGAATTCTAAGCAAACTTTATTCTTTTGGTTTAAGAGGTTATTTACCCATATCTATTAGAATTATTTTAAGCAATAGAACTTTTGCTGTGAAACTTACAGCACTCAATATCACTTCGGACACATTTGTCCAAGAGAATGGGGTACCGCAAGGCAGCGTTCTCAGCCCAACATTATTTGATATTATGATTAATGATATTCTGTCTCCAACTTCCGTCCCGCGACATATTAAATACTCGCTTTATGCTGATGATTGTGCGCTATGGCACTCATCGCCTAGCGCACAATTTTCGACTGAGCGGGTTCAAGCTGCGTTTGAGTCTGTTCATCGTTGGGCGCTACTGTGGGGATTTAAGTTCTCACCCAACAAAAGTATCGCGGTTGTCTTCACCTTAAAAATTAATATCCCGAATTTGCTATTAGCGTTAGACAACAACCCGGTCCCATTTCGAAATAGTTCAATTCCTGGGCTTAAATTTTGACATAAGACTCAATTGGAAAAGTCATGTTGACTAGTAACAAATTGCAGTAAAAGATTAAATGTTCTTAAACGCCTTTCGGGTTCATTCTGGGGAGCTGACAGATCTTCATTAATGATTTATGTCCCTAATTAGATCTAAATTAGACTATGGCTCTCAGGTGTATGCTTCGGCGAGCGAGTATACCCTGAGGAGGTTAATGTGATACAGAATTAATGTTTGCGAATGTGTCTTGGAGCCCTAACCTGTACCAGAGTTCCACGATTGGAAGTTGAGGCCCATGTACCTCCTCTCCGACTAAGACGTGAGATCCTGTCGTGGCAAAGCGGTATTCTGATGGCCAGAAGGAACAATACAACTGCCTGTCGCCTCATTCCGGAATGTTCACAGCTCGTCAACAGAGGCGTCAGGCCCCTGGCCGTCAGAATACACTTCCTCAGTGAGAACTCCGGTATTAAAGTGAATGAAGTGAACTCGCTGGTCAAGAATTTTTCTTACCCCCCCTCCCCCCACCCAACCACGGTTCAAAAACTAACATTAAGACGAGCTGGCTTCCAACCACAAAAGCACATACGTCGGAGGGAGAGGTACACCAGCGTTTTCGTCAGGTCATCATCAATCACCATGTCGTATGTTCACTTCTACACTGATGGCTCCAAGACGGATGAATGTGTGGGTGCAAGTGTATGGTCGATGGAGTGTGCACGCAGATACCGCTTGCCGAACCGTACATTTGTATTTTGCGCTGAATTGTTTGCCATTGATCGAGCCATAGACTATATAACTAATTCAAACCAGAGTAAAGCTATAATTTTTTTCTGATTCTCTTTATGATCTTAAAGCAATAGGCTCTGAATATACAGAGTCCTGTGAATTACAGGGCAATATTATTGATAAACTAAGTTCATGTGAGAAAGATATCATGTTGATCTGGGTGCCTGGCGGGTCATTGTAATATATACGTCAACAATGAGCAGGCAGACAGCTTGGCTAAGTCGACCTCAGAACTCGAAGAGGTCGTTCCGATCCCCCGGGAGCTGGGGTCCTGCCTTTCCTTAGGGAAGAGATTAATCCATCTTCTGTGGCAGAGTCAGTGCACCGGCCTGACAATCAACAGGAAGTACAAGCAAGAAGTGGCGAACTGACCGACCTCATACCGCATGAACAGAAGAGAAGCGGTCGTGCTGGCCCGCCTCAGAATGAATTGTACTTACACTACCCATCTGCAGCCATACATAAACAAGATCCTTCCACCCGTATGACAACATTGCGAACAACTCTCCACAATTTGCTTCTACGATGCAATAGATTTCAACAATATAGAAGAAAATTAGTAAGTCACTGCAACATGAAAAACATTTCCTTTAACATCATTAATGTACTCAGGGGATAACCCGAGTACTATTGACAAATTGATGATCTTCCTCAGAGAAACAGAATTATTCATGATGATGTAAGATGGTTCGTGGGTTGTTCTCTGTGGCGGGGTTGGCTTGGTGTGAGGCTCCTCCTACTTGGGCTGGTCGCATGGTGGTGGGTGGACATGTCTATTCACAAAGCGGTCGGGCCTCGGGGGGAGGTGGTTATCCCCTGGGGCAGCTACACCATGGGACTGAGCGGGCGGACCTCCGAACAAACTATTTATTCTACGTGCATGTCGTGGTGGAAGACTAGTGTGTTCTATCTTCTCGCATTCTTGGATAAAATGCAACCGTGGATACTGTGCCGACTGGGTGGTATTTGCCGCCAATACCCAAAAATATTTGCGCCACGTCCGCCCAATACCCAAAAATATTTGCGCCACGTCCGCCCAATACCCAAAAATCTTTTCTTTCCATTATCTATTATTATTATTACATATCTATTATTATATCTTTTTTTTAATAGAATAGTTATTTAGGAATGATGACCTCAGCCGTACGTTAAATAGGGTGGCAGGCCTAATGACCTTCCTCATAGGTCGATGGCCGTAAAACCCAACAAACGAACCAACCAAGTAAAGCTTGTATTTTTCCTTATGTTGTGTGTTGATTTCCTGTTTGTAAAGAAGAAAGAGGCAACGCCGGATACGTGACTATAGTTGAACTATGTTCAACAGGAAGAGACAGACGATTAGGGGTAGGGAGGACAGGCGCGCTGTAGTGACGAGGGCAGGGAGGAGGACACGACAAAATTAAACTCGGAGCGATTACTAGGATGATGTACGACACACACACACACACACACACACTAGGTAAGTCTCTCATGCTCACTGGATGTATCCTTAAACACAGTATGACCCAGCCTACCCAAGTCTCAGTGGTCCGGTAGAGTAAAAATCAAAAACAAAAAAACATTACAATTATATGTTAATGTAAAGATCGTCATAATTATGATAGTAATGTGGTTATTTGTATGTTCAAGTTTGCCAATATGTATAACATCTCGTAAAAAACGGAGAATGAGTGGACTTTATTACTGCTTGTATTTACTTAGATCAAACGATATAACGTCTCTGTCAGCATAACTATGGTGTAGGTACGACATACTACGTGAGTTACACTGCCAGTAAACAGGGGAATATCTGCGTTGTGTCCACTCTGTGAGTTAAAAACATGGCAACACCTGGCAGCTGTACTACTGAAAACGACTGAACTGGCTTAACATCGTTCACAAATGACAACAGGGTTATTACAAAACAAATGCCATCTGCATCAAATATATGACTAGTCTTGGATAAGATATCAGTCATAGTACAAAATACACGTGATGATATGTGTTATTTAGAGAATAAATATGGCAACATATTAACAGAACCATAGAGAAGCAACATATGCGAGGTGTCAAGGTTTGTTGGGGTGAGCAACGTGTGACTTATCACTCCACAACAGGCCAGAATGCATGTGTCTACTATCGTCCTGATAAACGTTTAGCCAATACAAGATGAACGACTATCATCGCGATAAAGTAACAATCAGAGAAAGAATTATTGGCATGAGTGAAAGTGGTAAATCACCAACAGAAGTATTAAGAGAACTGAAACTAACCAGAGACACGGTCGGTATACCTGTGGTTACGAAGATGGCAGGAAGAAGGCAGCAGTATACGTGATCATCAGCGAACACGACGACCACGAGCGACAACTGCACGTGAAGATCAGGTCATCAGAGATGCTGCTGACGGAGACCATTTCCAGAATGGTGTTGACATTACGGAAAATTTGTACATCAGTGTTTCAGCAGGAACAGTACGACGACGATCAAGACTGCATGAAGGTGTCATGGAATACCTGCTGATAAAGAAACACTGACTGACAGTCATCGTGAAGGACGACTCACCTTTGCAAGGCAACACATCAACAACGATATGGACGTCTGGAGACGTGTCATGTTTAGTGACGAAAAGACATTTTCTTCAACAACCCATCATGGTAAACAACATTATTGGCGGCAAAGTAATACAAGATATGAGCGTGAATGTATATATACGAAAGTGCGAGAAGTGGTCATGTGACATGTAATAGCTTGATTGGATGTTCATGCACGGCGTTGGAGAAATCACACCTATACGTGGTCGGTGCCCCGAGCATATGCGTTTCTCTACCCAGGAAGACTCATCTTTATGTATGACTGATCCCCCATCCACACGGCTCGAGTAATACAACGCTGGTTCACTGAACATCAAGACATCCAATTATTAACCTGGCCAATTAAAGCCTGCGATTGCAACCCAATTAGAAATTTACGGGCAAATATAGTGAAGATTTGGGAACCTGGTGCAGAGAGAACTTTACAAGCTTTACTACATCACACAAACCAGGAGTGGGAAGTATTTAGGAGAAAGCCAGATACAGTCAGACAACTGGTAGAATCAATGCCAAAACGCTTGCAAAGTGTGATTGACCATGAAGGATGATGGACAGAATATTGATGTTAGTTTGTGTTTGTAGTTGGATATCTAATGCTGTTACATGTTACTAATGTGTCACTGATCTGATGAATGTATTAAGAGTATTCTATGATATGTGATATCAATAACTTACCACATGAATGTTATGTTGTGTGTCCACAGTAGTTTGTATGTAATGACATGGGAGACAACACTGCATTCGTTCCCTTCATCCTATAATACAGATCTTCTACTACAAATATTGCCACCGTACTTTATTACTTAACATTCATTATGGATATATTACGTCTTCACGTGACGTCATCTTGACGCCTAATTTGCAAATAAACAACAACGTTTCAACAACTTCAGTAAATACTTCAAGACAAGAACAATCAACTACCTGACCAGGTAGTTAGCTTTGCAGTAATTAACCTACAATCTATTTTGAGGTTACTTGTTATGACACACTATGTGTGACTTGCATATTGTAACACTCGCATATCATAACACTTAGTGACAAACGTCATACACTCATTGCCTACTGATCATTCCGACATACAACTAGCCTGCTATCAGGGAGGAGTTGCCAATTTTTTATCTTGATTATAATGCTTTACGTTATACATATGTGGGTTGAATCGTCTGTCACTGGTTTCAGGACTATAGTGTTAAATCCATGTGGAAGTATCTCTTATATTTATCGCTATTCAATTCATTCTTCTATGCATGTATCGTTAGGGCGTTGCTTTTTGTTTAGGGTTATTACCGTCGTAAAACCTGACAGCATTTTCCCCATTCCTTCCTCCCCCTTTCTCCCTCTCGTGTCTCCCAAACTGCCTGTAATCACTCTGTTTCATGCACATTTATTTCAAAGTTGTGTTGTCTATTGTCTGTGGAACCTACAGATTTAAAGTACTGCACTGTCATTACGGTCAGCTGTCACTATATCAAGTGTACCCAGTACAGAGCTGTCCCCACCCTCGTCACTACGCCACGTCTCTGTCTTCCTCACTGGGTACCACCCCAGATCGTCTGCCTCTTCCTGTTCTACATAGTTAAATAATTAGTCAAGTATCCAGCGCTTTTTTTTTTATTTTTTTTACAAACATGGAATTAACGCACAATATAAGGATAGATGCAAACTGTACTTCATATAGCTTCCGACTATAGCTAGATAGATATTAATTTCTTGGACCAGAGTTTCACATATATCGTCGTAGTCCCTCATGAAAAGTCACAGTGTCGTCCTCTATTCTTGTAGTTTCGTGTCTGATATTTACCTTTAAAGCATTACACCTGCACTTCAATATATTTGATACGTCAGTATTATGCACGCTATTTATAGAGGTTTCGATTTGATGGCTTCAATGTTGACAAATTCGTAACTGTATTGTTATCCGTGAACACACAAAGAGCGTTCAGCAGCAATAAACCAATAACATTGTCCCTTACATATGCTTTCGGGACCGTGATGAAAACTACGATACTATATGTGACAACGTCTTCCAGATACCAGGTTTCACTAACGATGTCGAGTGAACTTTGGCCGGAGCTGTATATTCTTATCGATGGATGATACTGGGCTCTTAATCATGAACAATGCCTCATAATACAGTCATGCTTTACAAGATTATATATATATATATATATATATATATATATATATATATATATATATATATATATATATATATATATATATATTTTTTTTTTTTTTTTTTTTTGTCGCTGTCTCCCGCGTTTGCGAGGTAGCGCAAGGAAACAGACGAAAGAAATGGCCCAACCCACCCCATACACATGTATATACATACGTCCACACACGCAAATATACATACCTACACAGCTTTCCATGGTTTACCCCAGACGCTTCACATGCCCTGATTCAATCCACTGACAGCACGTCAACCCCGGTATACCACATCGCTCCAATTCACTCTATTCCTTGCCCTCCTTTCACCCTCCTGCATGTTCAGGCCCCGATCACACAAAATCTTTTTCACTCCATCTTTCCACCTCCAATTTGGTCTCCATCTTCTCCTCGTTCCCTCCACCTCCGACACATATATCCTCTTGGTCAATCTTTCCTCACTCATTCTCTCCATGTGCCGAAACCATTTCAAAACACCCTCTTCTGCTCTCTCAACCACGCTCTTTTTATTTCCACACATCTCTCTTACCCTTACGTTACTCACTCGATCAAACCACCTCACACCACACATTGTCCTCAAACATCTCATTTCCAGCACATCCATCCTCCTGCGCACCACTCTATCCATAGCCCACGCCTCGCAACCATACAACATTGTTGGAACCACTATTCCTTCAAACATACTCATTTTTGCTTTCCGAGATAATGTTCTCGACTTCCACACATTCTTCAAGGCTCCCAGAAATTTCGCCCCCTCCCCCATCCTATGATCCACTTCCGCTTCCATGGTTCCATCCGCTGCCAGATCCACTCCCAGATATCTAAAACACTTTACTTCCTCCAGTTTTTCTCCATTCAAACTCACCTCCCAATTGACTTGACCCTCAACCCTACTGTACCTAATAACCTTGCTCTTATTCACATTTACTCTTAACTTTCTTCTTTCACACACTTTACCAAACTCAGTCACCAGCTTCTGCAGTTTCTCACATGAATCAGCCACCAGCGCTGTATCATCAGCGAACAACAACTGACTCACTTCCCAAGCTCTCTCATCCCCAACAGACTTCATACTTGCCCCTCTTTCCAAAACTCTTGCATTCACCTCCCTAACAACCCCATCCATAAACAAATTAAACAACCATGGAGACATCACACACCCCTGCCGCAAACCTACATTCACTGAGAACCAATCACTTTCCTCTCTTCCTACACGTACACATGCCTTACATCCTCGATAAAAACTTTTCACTGCTTCTAACAACTTGCCTCCCACACCATATATTCTTAATACCTTCCACAGAGCATCTCTATCAACTCTATCATATGCCTTCTCCAGATCCATAAATGCTACATACAAATCCATTTGCTTTTCTAAGTATTTCTCACATACATTCTTCAAAGCAAACACCTGATCCACACATCCTCTACCACTTCTGAAACCACACTGCTCTTCCCCAATCTGATGCTCTGTACATGCCTTCACCCTCTCAATCAATACCCTCCCATATAATTTACCAGGAATACTCAACAAACTTATACCTCTGTAATTTGAGCACTCACTCTTAACCCCTTTGCCTTTGTACAATGGCACTATGCACGCATTCCGCCAATCCTCAGGCACCTCACCATGAGTCATACATACATTAAATAACCTTACCAACCAGTCAACAATACAGTCACCCCCTTTTTTAATAAATTCCACTGCAATACCATCCAAACCTGCTGCCTTGCCGGCTTTCATCTTCCGCAAAGCTTTTACTACCTCTTCTCTGCTTACCAAATCATTTTCCCTAACCCTCTCACTTTGCACACCACCTCGACCAAAACACCCTATATCTGCCACTCTATCATCAAACACATTCAACAAACCTTCAAAATACTCACTCCATCTCCTTCTCACATCACCACTACTTGTTATCACCTCCCCATTTGCGCCCTTCACTGAAGTTCCCATTTGCTCCCTTGTCTTACGCACTTTATTTACCTCCTTCCAGAACATCTTTTTATTCTCCCTAAAATTTAATGATACTCTCTCACCCCAACTCTCATTTGCCCTTTTTTTCACCTCTTGCACCTTTCTCTTGACCTCCTGTCTCTTTCTTTTATACATCTCCCACTCAATTGCATTTTTTCCCTGCAAAAATCGTCCAAATGCCTCTCTCTTCTCTTTCACTAATACTCTTACTTCTTCATCCCACCACTCACTACCCTTTCTAATCAACCCATCTCCCACTCTTCTCATGCCACAAGCATCTTTTGCGCAATCCATCACTGATTCCCTAAATACATCCCATTCCTCCCCCACTCCCCTTACTTCCATTGTTCTCACCTTTTTCCATTCTGTACTCAGTCTCTCCTGGTACTTCCTCACACAAGTCTCCTTCCCAAGCTCACTTACTCTCACCACCCTCTTCACCCCAACATTCACTCTTCTTTTCTGAAAACCCATACAAATCTTCACCTTAGCCTCCACAAGATAATGATCAGACATCCCTCCAGTTGCACCTCTCAGCACATTAACATCCAAAAGTCTCTCTTTCGCGCGCCTGTCAATTAACACGTAATCCAATAACGCTCTCTGGCCATCTCTCCTACTTACATAAGTATACTTATGTATATCTCGCTTTTTAAACCAGGTATTCCCAATCATCAGTCCTATTTCAGCACATAAATCTACAAGCTCTTCACCATTTCCATTTACAACACTGAACACCCCATGTATACCAATTATTCCCTCAACTGCCACATTACTCACCTTTGCATTCAAATCACCCATCACTATAACCCGGTCTCGTGCATCAAAACCACTAACACACTCATTCAGCTGCTCCCAAAACACTTGCCTCTCATGATCTTTCTTCTCATGCCCAGGTGCATATGCACCAATAATCACCCATCTCTCTCCATCAACTTTCAGTTTTACCCATATTAATCGAGAATTTACTTTCTTACATTCTATCACATACTCCCACAACTCCTGTTTCAGGAGTATTGCTACTCCTTCCCTTGCTCTTGTCTTCTCACTAACCCCTGACTTTACTCCCAAGACCTTCCCAAACCACTCTTCCCCTTTACCCTTGAGCTTCGTTTCACTGAGAGCCAAAACATCCAGGTTCCTTTCCTCAAACATACTACCTATCTCTCCTTTTTTCACATCTTGGTTACATCCACACACATTTAGGCATCCCAATCTGAGCCTTCGCGGAGGATGAGCACTCCCCGCGTGACTCCTTCTTCTGTTTCCCATTTTAGAAAGTTAAAAAAGTACAAGGAGTGGAGGATTTCTGGCCCCCCGCTCCCGTCCCCTCTAGTCGCTTTCTACGACACGCGAGGAATGCGTGGGAAGTATTCTTTCACCCCTATCCCCAGGGATAATATATATATATATATATATATATATATATATATATATATATATATATATATATATATATATATATATATATATATATATATATACACATACACACACATACACACACATACGCACATATACACACACACACACATACATATATATACATATGAAAAATGTAAGAAACAATTTAGAAAACTGAAACTTCTAGCTTGAAATGAAATGAAAAATGAATGTCACATACTGGTTCAACCTCTGGCTATGGAAAAAGGAAATGTATAATTTATTTACACAAACGTCAATAGTAGTTCTCATCAATTTAACCACTGTATCAATAAGCTTCAATGTCTAAGCTACATTTTTTCCAATTTCACTATTTTCTTGTCAAAGCACCATATATGAAAACTATCACTCCAGTAACACAACTATAAACATTTACTTCCCCTTTAAAAAAGTTCTGGGGAAGTCTGTCTCGATACACTGCGGGACACTCTACCACCTGGCGAGGTTTGTGTTGCAATGGTTCTTGATTCACAAACGTAGTAGCATCACTGGTGGGCCAGGGTAGAACTGACTTGCTCCTTGCGAAACACAACTTAAAGATGACATTAGAGTCCCACTGGGCAGAGGACGCGAGGACCCAGTCCTGAGGTGACCACATCATTTCTTGCCACAGTCCAGGCACTCAACTGCTCTAAATATATTTACATTTTCTATTTATTTATTTTGCTTTGTCGCTGTCTCCCGCGTTTGCGAGGTAGCGCAATGAAACAGACGAAAGAAATGGCCCAACCCACCCCCATACACATGCATATACACACACGTCCACACACACAAATATACATACCTATACATCTCAATGTACACATATATATACACACACAGACAAATACATATATACCCATGCACACAATTCATACTGTCTGCCTTTATTCATTCCCATCGCCAACTCGCCACACATGGAATACCATCCCCCTCCCCCTCATGTGTGCGGGGTAGCGCTAGGAAAAGACAACAAAGGCCTCATTCGTTTACACTCAGTCTCTAGCTGTCATGCAATAATGCCCGAAACCACAGCTCCCTTTCCACATCCAGGCCCCACACAGCTTTCCATGGTTTACCCCAGACTCTTCACATGCCCTGATTCAATCCACTGACAGCACGTCAACCCCGATATACCACATCGATCCAATTCACTCTATTCCTTGCCCTCCTTTCACCCTCCTGCATGTTCAGGCCCCGATCACTCAAAATCTTTTTCACACCATCTTTCCACCTCCAATTTGGTCTCCCACTTCTCCTCGTTCCCTCCACCTCCGACACATATATCCTCTTGGTCAATCTTTCCTCACTCATTCTCTCCATGTGCCCAAACCATTTCAAAACACCCTCTTCTGCTCTCTCAACCACACTCTTATTATTTCCACACATCTCTCTTACCCTTTCATTACTTACTCGATCAAACCACCTCACACCACACATTGTCCTCAAACATCTCATTTCCAGCACATCCACCCTCCTGCGAACAACCCTATCCATAGTCCACGCTCCCTTTCCACATCCAGGCAACACAAAACTTTCCATGGTTTACCCCAGACGCCTCACATGCCTTGGTTCAATCCACTGACAGCACGTCGACCCCGGTATACCACATCGTTCCAATTCACTCTATTTCTTGCACGCCTTTCACCTTCCTGCATGTTCAGGCCCCGATCGCTCAAAATCTTCTCCTCGTTCCTTCCACCTTTGACACCTATCCTCTGTCAATCTTTCCTCACTCATTCTCTCCATGTGACCAAACCATTTTAATACACCGTCTTCTGCTCTCTCAACCACACTCTTTTTATTACCACACATCTCTCTTACCCTTTCATTACTTATTCGATAAAACCACCTCACACCGTATATTGTCCTCAAACAACTCATTTTCAACGCATCCACCCTCCTCGGCACAACCCTATCTACAGCCCATGCCTCGCAACCACACAACATTGTTGGAATCACTATTCCTTCAAACATACCCATTCTGCTCTCCGAGATAATGTTCTAGCCTTCCACACAATTTTCAACGCTCCCAGAATTTTCGCCCCCTCCCTCACCCTGTGACTCACTTCCGCTTCCATGGTTCCATCCGTTGCCAAATCCACTCCCAGATATCTATCTATCTGTCTATATATACTAATATATATCTATTTTATTTATTTATATTTATTTTGCTTTGTCGCTGTCTCTCGCGTTAGCGGGGTAGCACAAGGAAACAGACGAAAGAATGGCCCAACCCACCCACATACACATGTATATACATACACGTCCACACACGCAAATATACATACCTATACATCTCAAATGTACACATATATATACACACACAGACATATGCATATATACACATGTACATAATTCATACTGTCTTCCTTTATTTATTCCCATAGCCACCTCGCCACACATGGAATAACAACCCCCTCTCCCCTCATGTGTGCGAGGTAGCGCTAGGAAAAGACAACAAAGGCCTCATTCGTTCACACTCAGTCTCTAGCTGTCATGTAATAATGCACCGAAACCACAGCTCCCTTTCCACATCCAGGCCCCACAGAACTTTCCATGGTTTACCCCAGACGCTTCACATGCCGTGGTTCAATCCATTGACAGCACGTCGACCCCGGTATACCACATCGTTCCAATTCACTCTATTCCTTGCACGCCTTTCACCCTCCTGCATGTTCAGGCCCCGATCACTCAAAATCTTTTTCACTCCATCTTTCCACCTCCAGTTTGGTCTCCCACTTCTCCTCGTTCCATCCACCTCTGACACATATATCCTCTTGGTCAATCTTTCCTCACTCATTCTCTCCATGTGACCAAACTATTTCAAAACACCCTCTTCTGCTCTCACAACCACACTCTTTTTATTTCCACACATCTCTCTTACCCTTATATTACTTACTCGATCAAACCACCTCACACCACATATTGTCCTCAAACATCTCATTTCCAGCACATCCACCCTCCTGCGCACAACTCTATCCACAGCCCACGCCTCGCAACCATACAACATTGTTGGAACCACGATTCCTTCAAGCATACCCATTTTTGCTTTCCGGGATAATGTTCACGACTTCCAAACATTCTTCAAGGCTCCCAGAATTTTCGCCCCCTCCCCCACCCTATGATTCACTTCCGCTTCCATGGTTCCATTCGCTGCCAGATCCACTCCCAGATATCTAAAACACTTTACTTCCTCCAGTTTTTCTCCATTTAAACTTACCTCCCAATTGACTTGACTCTCAACCCTACTGTACCGAATAACCTTGCTCTTATTCACATTTACTCTTAACTTTCTTCTTTCACACACTTTACCAAACTCAGTCACCAGCTTCTGCAGTTTCTCACATGAATCAGCCACCAGCGATGTAGCATCAACGAACAACAACTGACTCACTTCCCAAGCTCTCTCATCCACAACAGACTGCATACTTGCCCATTTTTCCAAAACACTTGCATTCATCTGCCTAACAACCCCATCCATAAACAAATTAAACAACCATGGAGACATCACACACCCTGTGCCGTAAACCTACATTCACTGAGATCCAATCACTTTCCTCTCTTCCTACGCGTACACATGCATTACATCCTCGATAAAAACTTTTCACTGCTTCTAACAACTTGCCTCCCACACCATATATTCTTAATACCTTCCACAGAGCATCTCTATCAACTCTATCATATGCCTTCTCCAGATCCACAAATGCTACATACAAATCCATTTTCGTTTCTAAGTATATCTCACATACATTTTTCAAAGCAAACACCTGATCCACACATGCTCTACCACTTCTGAAACCACACTGCTCTTCCCCAATCTGATGCTCTGTACATGCCTTCACCCTCTCAGTCAATACCCTCCCATATGATTTACCAGGAATACTCAACAAACTTATACCTCTGTAATTTGAGCACTCACTCTTATCCCCTTTGCCTTTGTACAATGGCACTATGCAAACATTCGCCAATCCTCAGGCACCTCACCATGAATCATACATGCATTAAATAACCTTACCAACCAGTCAACAATACAGTCATCCCCTTTTTTAATAAATTCCACTGCAATACCATCCAAACCTGCTACCTTGCCGGCATTCATCTTCCGCAAAGCTTTTACTACCTCTTCTCTGTTTACTAAATCATTTTCCCTAACCCTCTCACTTTGCACACTACCTCGACCAAAACACCCTATATCTGCCACTTTATCATCAAACACATTTAACAAACCTTCAAAATACTCACTCCATCTCCATATATATATATATATATATACATATATATATATATATATATGAATCACATACAAACCCCCAACAACCAGGATCGAACCCGGGACCCTTTTGCAAGAGGCGCCAATGCTAACCGCTAGGCTATGGGCCTGGCTAATAGGAAACAACTATTCGCGCCTGTTGGGAAATAACTGGTATAGACCCCGTTGCTCACCAATGTGAGACGAAGGGTATTCGAGTACTTAGTATTCGAATAGTTGTTTCCTTTTATCCAATCCCATAGCCTAGCGGTTAGCATTCCCGCCTCTTGCACAGGGGTCCCAGGTTCGATTCCTGGCTGTTGGATGTTGGTATGTTTTATGAAGGTGCGCGTTCATATGCACTTTACTCGTATTCATATACCTCCGCGTTGTACAGTTAGGTTCGGTAAAACGCTATCTTCTGGCTGTGTGCGCGTGTTAGGAAATAACTGGTATACATCCCGTTGCTCACCAATGTGAGACGAAGGGTATTCGAGTACATAGCATTCGAATAGTTGTTTCCTATTAGCCAGGCCTATAGCCTAGCGGTTAGCATTCCCGCCTCTTGCCCAGGGGTCCCGGGTTCGATCCTGGCTGTTGGAGGTTGGTATGTTCTATGAAGGTGCGCGTTCTTATGCACTTTATTCGTATATATATATATATATATATATATATATATATATATATATATATATGTTAGCTGAGACAGAACGAGCAACTGAATTCCTAATCGAAGTCATCTCATTAGCGCTGTTTGTCGCTATACCATGGCCAAAATCAGGAACCCGATTAATTGACTAACCCCTG